>NW_006400236.1:429771-436785 GCF_000299155.1 Elephantulus edwardii | reverse complement strand
CTTGCTTGAACATGACTGGGTACTACAAGAAATAAAAAATGAAATTAAAAAGTTTCTTGAAACAAATGACAATGAAAACACCACTTACCAAAACCTCTGGGAAACAGCCAAAGCAGTACTCAGAAATTGAGAACCAAAGAGATTTCATTACTGATAAGTTAAATAGCCCGTCACAAGCAGAAATCGGATTTGATTCAGGCAGTGAAAGAATAGACTCTATACTCTTCCATTCTTTTTTGTCCCTTCATGAAACATTCAACTAGTAGCTTGAAGTTGTTATTTTATAACTAATCAGAGGTACTTTGGAAGACAGGTCTATTTGTTTAAGTCTAGAAGGTCACAGCTTTGTAAACAAAGTAAATGTGTGACACTCCAAAAAGTTGAATTTGCAAAAATTGTGTGATTGATAGAGTCACTAGAGTGTCATCCAGTGAAGAGACTCATGATGTGACCCTCCACCCTCAAGAATTTCCATACATAACACACCATAGGGACTTTTGAAAAAATGTATTTTACATTAAATTATAGAACAGTACTTGATGAGCATGATAATAAATTATGTAAACATATTTCTTAGATTAAATGAATATTTACCAAAAATATTTAGTAATGCCTCTCTGCATTGATTTGCAACATTAATAATTACATTATTAGTAACTGAAGCAAGTGCTTTTAAATTTTTCTCCTTTTATTCTAAGCATTATTTAAGCTATAGAAAAAAATTGTGAGTAGTAATTACTATCAAATTATAGCTAAAACAACAGAAAATATGGGAAAAAATCTACTACAAAAACACCAGACATGTGAGCAACAGCTCATTCTTTGAGTGTGTGCAGATGAAAATCCATGAGTTGAAGTTTTACTGACATTTGATAATAATGACAGATTGGAGTGGAGTACACTAGAAAGTTACAAAAGTAAATTAACACAAAGTTTTAGCATTATAGGTGCATTGTAATGAGTAAACTGAGCTTTTATAAAGAAAATGTTGTTATAAATAACTACAGAAATCCTGTCAAAAAGAAATAATAATTTTATGTGTAATAGGTCCCTTTATTCCCCTAGAGACAGTGTTGTGGACTTAAAGCCCTGGATTTAAAATAATAATAATGATGATGATGATAATAATAATAATAATAATAATAATAAATAAAGTAACTACTGAGGCTGCTTCTCTACAAGCAAAATCCTCATGAGATTTGTTTCCTTACTTTGGATGTTTAGGATCATGGTTTCATGGAATATCCAGATAATTGGCTTAATAATGAGTTTAGCACTTCTTTTCAGCCTCCAGTTCATGTCTTACTGCCCGGGGTTTTAAAAGCTTTCAATTGGCCATCCATGGCATGATTGATTTCTACTCTTGTGGAACAGCAGCAGAAGAAGGAGAGATAGGATTAGGTGGAGGAAATGAAGTGTGTGGCAAATTGTCTCCACAAGCAACTACTTCTTTTGCCACGAAACTAGAAGAACTGGTTGGTTCGTGGCTACGGTGACTGAAGATTCTGATCAAATATTTGATGGAAGAATTCTGATCAAAGGAGGAAAAGTGCAGAATACAACTTCAAATCATCACAGATACTAGACTTTCTGGAGTTATGGATAGGCCTGATCAATTCCAAATACTGTTGCCTTCAAATAATTTTCAAACTTTATACCAAAAAAATAAGGAGCTCTGGTGGCCTATTGGTAAGAATCTATGCTGCAATGTTAAAAGTAGGTGGTTCAAATCTGTTAGATGTTCTGCAAGCAAATGATAGGCAATCTCCTGCTATGTGATTATTGTTGTTGCTGTTGTTAGGTGACCTCGAGTTCAGTACGACTCATAGTGACCTATGAACAAAAGATCTGAACTTAGTCATGTCCTGTGCCATCCTCACACTTCCTGAAGCACAAGAACTCGTTGTAGTAGTCACCTGGTGTCAATCTACCTGGTTGAGGGTCTTTCGCTCTTTTCCCAATCCCCCACCCTTCCCAACATCATGTACTTCTCCAAGGAACAGCATCTCTTATCAACCTGTCCAAAGTATATGAGGCAAAGCCTCATCGTCCTTGCCTCCAAAGAGCACTCTGGCTTCACCCTCTCCAAAACATATCTGTTTGTTTTTCTGGCCGTCCATGGGATGTTCAGTGCGCTTCTCTCTCACTGCAGCTTAAAGGCGTCAATTCTTCTGTCATCTTTATTCATAGTCCAGATCTCAGATGCATAGCAAGTATCAGAAAGATTGTGGCCTGAATCAGACACATATTAGCCCTCAAACTGACATCACTACTCAATTATTTAGAAAGATCCCTAGCTGCATAATTTTCCAGTATAATGTGTCTCTTTATTTCCTGACTTCTTGTACCAAGAGTGTTAACTGTGGATCCAAGCAAGATGAAGCTGTTGACAATTTCAATATCCTTTCCATTCCTCATGACACTGCCTATTGGTCCAGTGGTAAGAATCTTTGTTTCATTGATATTGCTACACAATCTATACTGAAGGCTGCATTTCTTGATCTTCTACAACAAATGCTTCAATTCCTCCTCTCTTTCAGCAAGTAAGGTTGTGTCATAGGCATAATGCAAGTTATTGATGAGTCTACCTCCAATCCTGATGCCACATTCCTCTTCATTGAGTCCAGCTTCTTGGATAATTTTCTAAGCATAGAGATTAAACAGGTATGGAGAAAGAATATATCCCTGACACAGTCCCTTTCCAATTCCAAACCATGCAGTGTTCCCCTTCTCTGTTCCCACAACCGCCTCCTGTTCCAGATATAGACTTCTCATGAGCACAAACAAGTGCTCTGGGATTCCAATTCTTCTCAATGTCAGCCACAATGTGTCATGATCCACACAGTCAAATGTCTTTACATAGTCAATAAAGCTCGAATAGACATTCTTCTGGTATTCCTTACTTTCAGCCGGGATCATCTGACACCAGCAATGGCATTCCTGGTGCCATGACCTCTTCTGAGTTCCACTTAACTTCTGGCAATTCCCTATCTATGCACTATGTCAGCCATTTTTTGAATGATCTTCAGCAGTATTTTGCTTGCATGTGATAGCCATGATATTGTTTGATAATTTCTACGTTCAGTTGGATCACCCTTCCTGGGAACAAGACCAGATATGGACCTCTGCCAATCATTGGCTGGACAGCCATCCTCCAGATTTCCTGGAATAGACTGATGAGTGCATCCAAGGCTACATATTTTAATGGAAAATAGTCAATTAGTATCCCATCCATTCCTAGGACCTTATTTTTTGCCAGTACCTTCAATGCATCTTCTACTTCCTCTTCCATTACCATTGTTTCCTGTTCATATGGTACATCCTGAAATTTTTCAGTGTCAATCAATTCTTTCTGGTACAGTAACCCTGTGTATTCCCTCCATCTTCTTTTGATGAATTCTGGGTCATTCAATTCATTGCCCATAGTATCTTTCAACATTGAGACATGAGGCTTAAATTTGTTTTACAGTTCTTTCAGATTGGGAACTGCAGAGTGAATTCTTCCCTTTTCATTCTCCAATTCCAGCTCTCTGCACATTCCATTATAATACTTTGCATTGTCCTCTCAAAGTGCCCTTTGAAACCGTCTCTTCAGCTCTTTTACTTTGAGATGTTTTCCTTTAGATTGGACGTCTCTATGCTTCAGTGAAATCTTTAGCGTCTCTTCTGACATCTATTTGTTCTCTTCATGAATCATGTCCTTGATATCATCCCACAACTCATCTGGTCTTCTATCTTTGGTGTTCAGTGCCTCAAAACCTATTCTTAAGATGATCATGAAATTTAGATGGACTTGATTCATGATTATTTCTTAGTTTCTGTGGACTTACTTTAATTTTCTTTGGTCTCAATTTGAACTTGCATGTGAGTAATTGACGATCTGACCCACAGTCTGTCCCAACCTAGTTTGATTGCTGATTTTGAGCCTTTTCAATAAATGTAGTCAATTTGATTCCTATACAGCCCATTAAGGGAAATCCATGTGTAATGTCGTCTTCTGTGTCTTTTTTAAAAAAAGTATTTGCAATAGCAAATAATTCTAAATATAAAAGTCAACCAATTTCCAGCTTAATTTTTATCACCAAGCCCATATTTTCCAACTACTATTCCTTCTTCATTGTTTCCTACTTTTGCATTCCAGTCACCAATCCTGATTGCAATGTCTGTCACTTTCAGACTTCGAATTGCGATAAAAATTCTCAATTTCTTCTCTTTTGACACTAGATGTAGAAGAATATACTTGAATAATAGTCATGTTAACAGGTTTTCCTTGTATGCATATGGATATTATCCTATCACTCACAACATTGTATTTCAGGATAGAACTTGAAATTGGCTTTTTTACTACGAATGCAACACCATTCTTTTTCTGTTTTTCATTCTCTGCCTAGTATGTCATATGATTATCTGATTCCAAGTGACCATAGCTGGTCCATTTCATCTCACTAATGCCTATTATGTCAATATTCATCTGTTCCAATTCATTTTTAGCAATTTCTAATTTTCCAACATTCAAGCTATGAACATTCCATGTACCCATTGTTAAATGATGTTTAATAATTGTTAACTGATTGTTAAACTGTATGGATTCCAGACTACTTGAATGTGCTCATGAGGAACCTCTGGATCAAGAGGCTGTTGTGCAAATGGAGCAGGGGAGGACTGCATGGTTTGGAACTGGAAAAGGAGTACATCAGGGATTTGTTCTATCTCCATACCTGTTTAATCTATATGCTGAGCAAATTATGCAAGAAGCTGAACTCTGTGAAGAGTAATGTGACATCAGGAATGGAGAGAGATTCATAAATAACCTGCGTTATGCAGATGACACAACCTTACTTGCTGAAAGTGAGGAAGATTTGAAGCACTTGTTGCAGAAGATCAAGGAATGCAGCCTTTAGTATGGATTGCATTGCAATATTAACAAAACAAAGATTCTTACCACTGGACCAATAGACAGTGTCATGACGGATGGAGAGGAGAATGAAACTGTCAACAGCTTCATCTTGCTTGCATCCACAATTAACACCCTTTGTAGGAGCAGTCAGGAAATAAGGAGACACATTACACTAGAAAATCTGCAATTAGGGACCTTTCCAAATTCTTGAGGAGTAATCATATCAGTTTGAGGACTAAGGTGAATCTGATTCAGGCCACGGTCTTTCTAATTACTAACTATGCATCTGAGACCTGGACAATGAATTATAACGATGGAAAAAGAATTGATGCCTTTGAGCTGTGGTATTGGAAAAGACCACCGCTAAACATCTCATGGATGACCAAGAAAATGAATAGATATATCTTGGAGATGGTGCAGCTGGAGTGCTCTTTGGAGGCAAGAATGATAGATTTCACCTCACATATTTTGGACATTGCTAGGAGGTGCTATTCCTTAGAGAGAGACATGAGGTTGGGAAGGGTGGTGGGTCAGCAAAAGAAAGAAAGACCCTCAACCTGGTAGATTGACATCAGGTGACTGCTGCAATGGGCTCTTGTGTTTTAGTTAGTGTAAGAATGGTACAAGAAAGGACTAGGTTCATATCTTTTTGTTCATAGTATTGCTGTGTGTCATGCTACACTCAGTGCTATCTAACAACAACAACAACAACAGCAGCAGCAACAGCAGCAGCAGCTAACAGTTGGATCCTGGTAGGTGTTTGTGATTTACTTGAAATCTGGTGTTGATTGAACTGTTTGGGCATTTCTAATTGTCTTGGCAATCAAGTGTAAGCTAATTAACTGTATCTGATCTTGTTTATAACCAGCTTGAGTGGGAAGCCTCTTGTGTAGCAAATAAGATCTTGTGTGTGGGATTTTGTATTTAAAAGTCAGTCTGGTCCTACTTCTGAGTGAGCCTTTAGCTTGGTGTAGTTGTATCCTGATGGGTAAGTGTTTGTGATTTTCTTGACAGCCGGGGTGTGAACTGTTTGGGTGTTTGAGCCTATGCAATCACTCCCTCTGAAAACCCACTGAGGGTCAACTGGGGGTTAGTTCTGCCTCAGTGGTATACAACAACAAAAATATCAACAAATATTCTATAACCTCTTTTTAAAACTAAAGGAAGGCACAGCTCAACATGTAAAGGATGAATGCCTTGAGCCCTGAGCACTTTCAAGAGCTGTCGATTTGAGATTAAATTGAACAAAATAGCTTGAAACATAAGACGGACATTAGGGACCCTTTGTTAATTATGGGGGAACAACTCAGAAAAGGAAGGGGATAAGAGTTGTATAATTCAAAGGATAAAATGCCACAGAATTATATAACTGCTGATATTCGTTTTGTCTTATAAAATAATAACACCAATATAAATAAAACACAGGTAGAAAGTAACTGGTTCTACTTTACATACAAAGAATCATCGTGAGTTGGAAGTGACTCATGAAACGAAACTAACAATAAAATCTTCTATAAGCTGTATTGTCATTTCTAGCTGTTTGTTGATTTTATTATTGTTTGAATATGCTTTTTATATTTTGTCCATATAAGAAGCTTGTTCATATAAGAAGCTTATAAAAGTTTATTTTTCTTCCTAAAATATTAAATTAATTAATATTAACTTCCTAAACATGCATGTGGAAACTCTATAATCTTAGAGAAAGGACAATAGTTATGGAACAAAGTTAAAGTCTTCTGTTTATGGCATTAGTAGTAGATGGTACTTAACAACAGCAACAATATATATTGCAAAACCCTTGTCTTCCATTGTGGACTTCCACTGACTTGACACGGCATGATGGCACTCTTGTTTTGGTTGAGGATCTGTGTAGATTGTTTCTTTATTTAAGCCTTATGTTTAGAGTCAATAAGACCTCCAAGAGGACACTTGAATTTAAGGTCAAGGCCTTGTCTCTATTTTGGAAACTGGGTGGAGCAACTAGACTCGGTAAAATGGGCTCCCTTATTTTGATTGAGAGTCATTGTGGAATTTAAGTGCTTTTGTTTTTGGGTTTTTTTGATGTGTAAAATGGGAGAATGGCTACCCATGGTGGACAGTGTTTGGTGGAGCTTTCC
>NW_006400236.1:428167-429606 GCF_000299155.1 Elephantulus edwardii | reverse complement strand
TGAGTCGCCTATAACTCAACAGAACTTAACAACAACAAAAATTTAGATACACAGCTTTTAAGAATTTTTTACTTATATATATGAGGATGGAACAGCAGAGGGCAAGGTGCAGATACTTTTGTTCATAGGGTCATTATGAGTTATAGTTAACTCAACGGCACACAATAACAACATTTATAATGTTTTATTTAGGCTTTCTTTTTGTAGAAACACAAAATATAGAAAAAATAATTTTGTGTTACAAAAAATTTTCTTTTCCCTTACAGTGAGAAATTAATTCTGCAAAGAATCCCCAACAGGTTGACATGGAGTAATACCAGTGAATATGCCACTAATAGGACAACTTTCACAGATATAGGGCCAAATAGTACAAGAAGTAGCTTTCATTATTTCCCTGAGCTCTATCTGATAGCAGTACCCCCAATCACTGTATTAGAAGTACAATTTCATAGTAGGTTATGTGATAGCTAGGAGCCTTGAAACTTCGTAACCCAGCCTGAAGTACTTAGAAGCAGTTATTTTGAAGCTAAAATTCTAATTAAGAAGTTGTTGTTGTTGTTATGTGCCCTTGAGTCAACTGCAAGTCATAGTGACCCTATGCAAAATAACTCTGAAGTCTGCTCTATCCTGAGCCAATCTCATGGTCTCGGACACATCTACTGTCATTACCCCAGCTATTGTGCCAATACATCTATCTCATCTGGGATCTTCCTTTTATGCACCGTCCCTCTACTCTTCCAAGCATGATATCTTTCTCCAAAGACTGGTCCCTCCTGGCTATGTACCTAAAGTATGTCAGTCAAATAGAGTCTCAAAATCCTTGCCCCCAAGGAGCAGTTTGGTTTCCCCATCCTCTCCAGGACAGGCTTATTAGTTCTCTTGGTAGTCCATGGTATATTCAACTCTCTTCACCAGCACCACAACTCAAAGGGATACATTTTTCTCCTGTCATCCTTGATTACTCTCCAGCTCTCTGATGCACAGCAAGTAATTGGAAGAATCATGACCTGCATCAGGCACACCTTGGTCTCTAGACTGACTTCCTTGTATAAATGAATTTTTATAAATTTATTGGAAATACACATTCAAATGAGTGATATTATTTCAAGATATCATCTTGGTCTATTGTAGACCCATGCTATGAGATTACTGTGGCTCACAATTGTTTTGGAAAAAAAATTTCATTCACTTCCAATTTAAGAAATAAAACAAACCCTCATGAGTTTCATTATTATATAATAATAGATCTCATAACTAAATTTTATAATTGATCATCATATCCATCTCCCTCATCTCACCCAAAAAGTTACTAAATATCTTTTACTGCTTAAATATATAATGTTGTACCCTGAAACCCACAGCGTCCCTTTTCAGCAGGAAGTAGCTAAGAGAATACGCCATCCCCTTTTCCTTATGACTCAGGGTGAAGTCTCTCTCAG
>NW_006400236.1:426924-427657 GCF_000299155.1 Elephantulus edwardii | reverse complement strand
TGCTCATTCTAGTGTCAATACTGTTACCATTGCTCTTTAGCATGGAGATAAGCTTCACAGATTTTTCAAGTGCGACATGTATTTTGATTTTTTTTTATTTTATTTTATTATTTGTGTGTGTGTGTGCCATCAAATCGGATCTGATGGGTACAGGAGGAGATTATCTCTTCTTCTCCAGCAGAGCATCTGGTGGATTAGAACCTTGTGCCTCTGGAATTGCAGTGCAGCTTCTTGCCACTAGGTCACCAGAGCTTTCTCTATTTTGATTTCTTGACTGTTGTATACAAAGACAATCTCAAATGGATTTGCTGCTAATAAAGATGCTCAAAATAATGTTAATATTAATTCGTTTTAAAATATAAATATAGTACTCTCGTTGCCTTTGCTTTTTATTATAACTGTCTTTCCCCCTCTTTGTGTCCCTCTTGATTTCCCAGTATTTGAGGGAAGCTTAAGCTATCAACTCTGTTTTGTCACTATATCTCCTCACTTTTTTCTTAAAACACAAGCCCCCAAAAGACCACAAGACCCAAAAAACTTGCAAATACTTACGCTTCCCTATCACAATACACAGGCATCAAGGAGCCTCAAAGTCTGTGGGTGGAATTATCCAGGAGCAATATTGCCACCTTCTCCAATCCTCTGGCTTCGGGTGTTTAAGCCACCACCTTCCTTCAACCCTAGGCCCTGCCTCCTGAGCATCGATTCTGTGCAAAGAGCAGTACTATACTTC
>NW_006400236.1:407475-409142 GCF_000299155.1 Elephantulus edwardii | reverse complement strand
GAAAAGGTATGGAGATAGGCTGTTTCATTTAGGGTTTTAGTGTTTTTGTTTATATTTAAATGATAGTTATGTTAATAGAATTCTTTGTATGGATAGGATCCTATCATTAATAGCATTGTGATTCAGTATAGATCTTAAAATTCCATTTTTATTATAACTACAGCACAACGCTTCTCCAATTTGTCATTCCCAGTATAATACATCATATGATTGTCTGATTCAAAGACAATGAGAAAGATATTTACTCATACTTTATTGACTTTTTACTGTGTGAATAATAATGCATTATAGATAATGTTGAGAAGAATAGGAATTCCACAATACCCAACTGTGGCTCATGCTAATGCTATAGATAGGCCAAGAAGCAATTATCCAAACAGAAGAAAGGAACACTACTTGGTTTAACACCAAGAGAAGTACTCTTTAAGGTTATCTATTTTCTCCACACTTATTCAATCTGCATGCTGAGGAAATCATGTGAGAAACTTGATTGTAATTACAAAGAATGCGGCATCAGAATCAGAGAAGACTCATCAACAGCTTGCTTAATGCAGATGACACACCTTTCTTACTGAAAGTGAAGAGGTAAATCCTTATTTAAAGACAAAGACAATTGGTAAGAATCCACTGTGTGCTCAGTGAGAGAAAGATAACCAATCTCTTTACTTGCAATTTATGTTGTTGTTAGGTGCCATCGAGTCAAGTTAAACTCATAGCAATCCTGTGAACAACAGACCTGAGCCCTATCCTATCCTGTGTCATCCTCATTATTACTGACACATGAAGCCCATTTAATACAGTCACTGTAGAGTGTCTTTCTTCCTTTTGTTGATCCTTTATCTTTCCAAGCATGATGCCCATTTCCAAAGAAGAGCTTCTTGTAATGTGCCCAATTTATAAACTCTGGAGAGTCAGCTATAAGTCAAATCTGACTTAATGGTAAGAACTCAATTAGTTATAATTGCAGTGAAGATTAAGAGAGATAATGTATTTAAACCTTTAGAAATAGTTCTGGAACAAAGACACACTGATTTTCATGTTGTTGATGTTTTCAGTGCAGTTAGTTCAACTACAACTCATAGCAAACCTATGAACAACAGATCTGAAGAGGCTTTAAATAAGCCTTTGCTGGAGAAGATCAAAGACTACAAAATTTAATAGGAATTATATAAAGAAAATATCAAGAAAACAAAATTCCTTACCTCTGGACCAACAGGCAACATCATCATAGACAGAGAAAACATTGAAGTTGCCAATAATTTCATTTTACTTGTATCCACAAGCAACATCTAAGGTAACAAATGTCAAGAAATCAGAATATGTGTTTCACTGGAAAAAATATTCTGTGAAGGACCTCTCCAAAATCTTTAAGAACAAGAATATCACTTTAAAGACTAAAGAACAATTGATCCAAATCATTGTCTTTTTACTTTATTCCTATGGATCTGACAATTGAACAATAAATAAAAATGACAGTAGAAGAATTGATGCCTTTGCATTGTGGTGTTGAAGAAAAGTTTTAAATATCTCATGGTCTGCCAAAAGCATAAAAAGTCTGTCTCAGAGCAAGTACAACCAGGGTGCTCCTTTGAAGCAAGGATGGTGAAGCTTCATACTTTGGCATGTTTTCAGGAGAAATGAGTCTTTGACAAAAACATCGTGTTGGG
>NW_006400236.1:404606-406193 GCF_000299155.1 Elephantulus edwardii | reverse complement strand
TGAGGTGGATTGATTCAGTGACTGGGGTAATCGGGATGGGTGTGTCAGGGGCAATGAGATTGGCACAGGATAGAGCACGGTTTAGGGCTGTTGTACACAGTGTCACTATGAGTCGCAAATGACTCGACAGCACATAACAACAAAGCAAAACACATTTGCCAATCATAAATGAGCTACTAAACTATATGGAATAAGATAGCTTATTACTTCTACAGTGAGACCTGGGACATAAAAAAGGTAGCTAATACCTCCAGATGCTCAGAGTGAGGTTGAAGGTTTGAGTTAAGCCAATGAAGCCACTAAAGGAAAACTTAGAGTTCTATTTACAAAATTTAGAATTTCCCAAAGAACAATTTTTACTCTAATACAATTGGTATATTCATGAGTAGGAATTGTCCCAGTCATAACAGGTTGCAGGTTATTACCTCTAGAACTTTGGTTTTGTTGAGTGCTTTAAACATAAATGAAAAGAGAAAAGAGTTGCCCAGTGCAGTAAATGTGTCATCAAGTCTTTTGGGGGAAAAAATTCTGAGAAAAGACATATATACTACTTTGGAAGAAGATAAATGGGGGAACAGAGTTATCAACTGACACAAAGTTAAAATTAATTTGTTCTTAGTATGCTATGTAACTATTTCCAAGACATATTCATAACATCTATGCTAAATTAAATGAAAGTGCGATCCAATTTTCTCGATGCATGTCCACACCTTTGTTTTGATCTCTATATGATCTTGTAGTTTGATTGTATCCTTTATCTCTTAACTTTTGGATTGTCTTCAGTGTTTTGGCCAACAGAATGATGTAGAATGTTATGTGAGTAGCAGCTTAAAATGTGAATGTGCTGTTAAGTCTACTCTCTTGTGCCTTGGTCATTACAAGGAGGAGAACATATTTCAGGTACCTGTGGACTCTCAAGCTTGAGATCCAAAATGACACCTGTGCATTAGAATAGTTACCTTGACCCAGCTATGACCAACTAGCAGTCTAAAACAGAGTTTGCCCAATTCATGGTTCAGTGGCAAGAAGCTGCACTGCAATCCCAAAGCTACTCTGTGGGAGAATGATGGGCAATCACCTCTCACAATACTAACTGCTACTGAAAACCTGCCAGAGGATCAGCTATGGGTTGGTTCAGCCTCTACAGTACACAACAACAACAACAATTTTCTTGTATATGAAGTTGGCCTAAAGCAAAACTAATAGTTTATATTGCTTGTATTGGTAAGCTATAGCTTGCTGTTTTCATGGGAGGTAAGCACTGTTCTGGTAACAACTGACTGTCACATAGGGTTAAACACAAAAGTTCAATAAAGACCAAATTGATTAGAAATTTTTACTAAAATATATCAATGAGGCTGACATCAGGATGGGGGTAAGACTGAGAAAAACTGGATAAATTATGTTTACTGCATTGAAGGGCATGAGGGAGAGAACAGTTTAAAAGTAATATATTTTAGGGCATTATGATTATCATAAGAGTTAGGAATGAGGGTTGCAGAATGGAGTATACTTGGGATGGGAGTGAGGGGGTGAGGGGGGATTGTATATCAATAAAGCAGTTTTTCTTTTGCTTTTCAAGGAGAA
>NW_006400236.1:398274-404385 GCF_000299155.1 Elephantulus edwardii | reverse complement strand
ACAACTGCAAATACTATAAAACATATTGAGCTTTTATAATATTCTGGAAGATAAATGTTAAAAACTAGCTTTCAAATTTTATGATCTATTATGTCCTCTTTGTCTCCCTTGTATCCTCCTGAGACAGGGCATATACCTGAGTTTATAACAAAAAGTATAGCTCTTAGTGGAGATTTTTCTGTATATGAGTTTCTTATCTTGACTGTAAATGAGTGTTAAAGAGGGAGTAGTGCATTTATCTCAAATTCAAATGCAATCGCCACTTTGCTATTTACATTTAAGAATCCAGAATGTGTTCCTTGTGAAGATTCTGAAGCCTTTTATTTAAAACAAAACAAAATCCTCAAAACCTTCAAAAATTCTCTTTCTAATTTCCAGCATAATAAACCATGATTTCATTACATTTTCACAAATGTATTAGAGTGGCAATAAAGAACCACTAGTCTACCAGTCCAGAAACCCAGCATAGAGATTCTTCTTTACTTACAGTGTGACTTTGAACATGTCCCCCTAGACATGTAAATTCTTCATCTGTGAAATAAGGATAGACTCACACATCTCTGAATACCTTGTCAGCAAAGTCACTTTCCTTCCCTCTGACTTAATGCTGTGACTTTGGCTGTATCATTTAGCTTCTCCAAATGTGACTTTCTCCTCCACATTCCTTCATCATTACTAATGGCAAATCCACCCTTGGAGTCATCCTTGACTCCTACCTTCCACCACCTACATTCAATCTGCCAGTAAGTCCTGTTTGTGCCAACTTCAAAACATGCTTAGATTGCAACCGCTTCCCTTCACTGCTACTTCCTTGCCTAAACCATTTATTATTTTGTTCTAAAAAGTTAATTAAGTATAATATAGTGCATGTTTTATTCTCTCTTGTTAAAACTGATTGCACATCCAAAAACTTCTCCAGTAGGGTAAAAAGGGAAGCCACTGACTGGGAAAAAGTATTCGGTAATAACATATCAGATAAGGGACTTATATCCAAAATTTATGAAATACTTGAGCACCACAACAAGATAAAGGTAAATAATCCAATAGAAAAATGGGCACAGGATATGAACAGGCATTTCACCGAAGACGACATTCAGATGGCTAACAAACACATGAAGAAATGCTCAAAATCCCTAGCCCTAAGAGAGATGCAAATTAAAACAACTATGAGATATCATTTCACCCCAGTCAAAATAGCAAAATTTAACAGAACAGCAAGCAACAAATGCTGGCGAGGTTGTGGAGAAACTGGAACCCTGATTCACTGTTGGTGGGAATGTAAAATGGTGCAACCCCTGTGGAAAGCAGTATGGCGCTTTCTCAAAAAGTTGCAAATAGAGATACCATTTGACCCAGCAATTCCACTACTGGGAATATACCCTGAAGAGACCATAGCTGACATCCAAGCAGATATATGCACACCCATGTTTATTGCAGCTTTGTTCACAATTGCAAGGAGTTGGAAACAACCTAAGTGCCCATCAACAAACAACTGGATAGAGAAGCTGTGGTATATTCGCACAATGGAATACTATGCTGCATTAAAAAACAAGGAACTCATGCAATATTATTCAAAATGGTTGACTCTGGAGAACATTATGCTGAGTGAAATATCCCAGTCACAAAAGGACAAATGTTACATGATGCCACTGTTGTAGAATGGGACTGTCCTTGGGGTTGGGGAGAGACTGAGTAAGATGGGTTCAATAATGTATACTGCACTGAAACAGAGGAGGGAGAAAACTGTTTAAAAGAGATATATAACTATGTATTTCTGTCATCACAGGAGACTAGAGCGAGGGCTACATGGTGGAGGGGACCTGGGGGAGGGTTTGTAAAACAATGAAAGAATCTTTTCTTTTACTTTTCCATAATTTCTGGACTCATGTACTTATAACTTGTTAGTCAAATTTGTGTCTTCTAGGTTGCAACACCCCCATGATACATCTTCAAGGATATGAACATGTACGGCCAAGCCCAATCAATAAGAGTGCATCTAAATTCCAAAATCAATCTCCATAATAATCTATGTGTTTCCTACTGCCAAAGGGGCCCTTTAGAGTAGTGAGAGAAGATCTTCACCCTGAAACCCACAGCGTCCCTTTTCAGCAGGAAGTAGCTAAGAGAATACGCCATCCCCTTTTCCTTATGACTCAGGGTGAAGTCTCTCTCAGGGAGGAGTGATAGGGAATGGCAAAGGACACACTGACAAAGAAGATTAATCAGAACTGGCTTTGACAAGCACTGTGGCATTTGGACAAGAACAAACTGGGAGGAGGGTAGAGAGAATAGTGCAACAATGAATGAATGGAAACCCAAAATCTCTGTAAATGTTTATGAAAATTAATAAAATATAGAAAAAAAATAAAATAAAAAAAACCTGATTGCACAGTTTTTATCAATTGTCAATTTCAGTTTTCACAGTTGTATTTCAAGTACTTAATAACTACATTGGAAGCAGGAGTGGCATCCACTTCCTAAATAACATGCCTCTGGAAATTTATATGAACATTGATAGATGCCAATAGTTGTAGAGGGGCTTCAGGCCTTTTGTTCACAGGGTCGCTATGAGTCATGCTCGACACGAAGACAATCAACAACAATAATAACTAGATATGGCTAGTGGCGTTTATATTGTGTAGGAAAGGTCTAACATAAAATGTCCTTTCCTCCTAACTATTGCTCCACAATATCAGAGTCTTGTGGTTTAGCCCCTCAACTAGTTTCTTCTCAATTTATGCCTCTCTTCTTTTTTTTAATTGGGTTTTTTTATTTGTGTGTGTGTGTGTGTGTACCGTCAAATTAGATCTGACTTGTACAGGAGGGGATTGCCCCTCCTTCTCCAGCAGAGCATCTGGTGGATTCGAACCTCACACCTGTAGGATTGCAGTGCAGCTTCTTGCCACTAGGCCACCAGAGCTCCCTGCCTCTCTTCTTTTAAGAAGAAATCATTTGAGAGAGTAAACCATTAAAACCTGAGGCTGTGTTTAAGGAGAGCATCTCTGTTGGACATATTGAAATAGGTAGCACTCTTTAGAAGAAAGACTAAAGTTCTCAAAAATTTTATATTACTTGTACATATAAACCATGGAAACAGTGGTCAAGAAAACAAAAGACATATTGTACTGGGAATCTGTTGTCAAGAACCTCTCAGGATGCCAGTTCAAATTTATTTTAGAATAAACGCAACGTTCTTACGGGCAAAGATGATGCCACTTTGTCTCACTTTGGATATGCTTTTAGAAAGAGTTCCTTGGAGAAGGACATCATGCTGGAAAAGGTAAAGCATCAATGAAACAAAGCCCCTCAATGGGATGTATTTACATGGTGAGTGAAGCAGTGGGCTTGGACATGAGTGAGATTGTGGGGATGGCGCAGGATAAAGCAAGCTCCGGATCTGTTGGAAATAACTTGCTAAGAGTAGTCGTTGGCTTGACAACACCTAACCACTACAACAACAACCTTTTGTCAAGAAATGATGTGAGAATGTTTTCTTTGGTGACTTTTCAAGGTGTTACCTAATCATTCTAAAGTGCAGAGTCAGTAAGAGGCCTTAGTTATGTGAGACACAAAATTACCTCTCCTCTGCTTGATTACATTTCAAATACTTTGACTGTCTGGAGGGGCTAGAACTCTTAGAGCTTTGTGCTTGGAAAACTATAAAGTCAGGCAAAAAGATAAAATCTGTCCATTAGATCAATTGACCCCCTGATGAGCACAATGGACTTAAGCAAAGCAGAGAATGAGGTCGGTACACATTTGAGCCAGTGTTTGTTCTGTTTTACCTGGGTCATTGTGACTTGGAGCCAACTTAATGGCGTCTAACACCAACATTCTTGGCTTAAAGTCAAAATTTTAATGTAACCTTTCAAGCACATTGAGTTGTCAAAACAATAACTCATTCTACCAAGTGTTGATGAGTGAAACCTTCTGGAAGCATTTCTACCTCCCCTGGGATTTTGCAACTACTGAGCAGTAGAATTTGAGGTGATCAATAGAAATCATCTAGCAGTATATTTCTATTTTATAGAATTTGGACTTAAGAACATGAATGACGTTACAAAGATACAACTAAAAGGATCTGCTGTTATTATGTACTCTGCTTACAGTTTTTAGCTATTTTTTTTAAGAATAGTATGATAATGTTGATTCTGCTTTCTTGGGAATGACACAAGACCGAGTGTGTGATGAATTCCTTTGCTAAGAGATCCCATACTAGCAGCTGAAAGGTCTTCTCAAATTACGCTGATCTTTTCTCTTCCCAGAGGAAGGTAAGAACTCAAGAGGTCAAGAGAAAGGAAGTCAGGTCAGGCCACTGGGGGGCACCAAATTATCTCCTTTAGCTGGACCTGTTTTTCCACCTCTGGAGAAGAGAAAAGGCTTCAGTTGGCTGGTTAGTATAAGGTCAAGAGAGAAGGATGGAAATTCTTACAGTGCTAATTGTAATCCTGTAGCTTAAAACTAATAAAACCAAACTCGGGTCCATTATCCAGTGGTAGAAGCTGTTACTGAGGCAAAAGACCCTCCTGGCTCATTGCTTGGTGTTGGTGTTATGTCCCCTAAGACTCATAGATGCCTTATGCCCCATATTACAAGAGCTTTGAACGCAGCTCTATCCTGAGCCAATCTCACCGTCTCTGACACATCTATCCCCATTACCCCAGTTATTGTGTCAATGCATATCATCTGGGGTCTTCCTCTCCTGTACTGTTTGTCCCCTGACCCTTCCAATCATATTATCCTTTTCCAGACTGCTCCCTCCTGACTACATGCCCAAAGTATATGAAACAGAGTCTCAAAAACTTGCTTTCTTGGCTCATACCAGGTCTTAATCACCAAAAGAATAGTGAAATTCTGCTAATCTGTTTTCATAACATGATTCTTTGGAATCATAGACTAAGAAAATTAGTGCAGAGGTTTTACTGAATCAAAATGGTTTTTCACCTTTATTTTAAACTGTTCAGAGTCACTTGCCAATAGCTTCAGGAAAATATAAGATGAATGTTCATCTGTATATCAACTTACAAAGTCATCTGTTTTCATGAAGATAGGAACTCTGTCAGCATGTCACCTTAAGCTTCTTATAATTCAGCATCTTTATCCTCCAGCTGATTTAGGTAGTATTTCAATTGGTAACCCTTGAAGCCTATTAGTGAGTTTGACATTGCCTTTTCTATAATTTTTTGTTATTCTGGTTCTTCATTTGCGTGTTAGGTGGCAATGAAATGTTCTCTGGATCTCGGTTCTATAACGAGAGGAGATAAGTAAGATTCCAGAGCAAAAGAGCCAGCAGGCTTTGGGAGGGATGCCCCCTGCAGTAACTTTTATGCAATTCAAACCATCACAACTATTCAATAAAATCTCTAAAGGTTTTCTTCTTCAAGGGCCACGATGGATAAAAATAAACAGAATTCTGAGTTAGCCATCAAAAGAAGTTCACAGAAAGCAACCTGGATATTCCTATTAGCAATTAGGAGGTGGTTGTTATTAAGTGCCATCGAGTCACAGGTGACTCATAGAGATCCTATGATAACAAAAGTCCTAGACACCTCCTGTATAACTTTCGTCCTTTCTCCAGGTTCATAGGGTTTCCAGAGGCAAGCTATTGTGGAAGTGGATGCCACTCCTGCTTCCAAGCTTGTTTTGATCGGGGAGCTCCACACAACACTGTCCACCATGGGTAACCATTCTCGCATTGTACTGATCAGTGTCATACTGTTTGGCTTCACAGCGTCCACGAGTTACCACTGTACAATAAGTGTACACACCAGGGTTACACAACATAGAAGAATGTTTCACCAAAAACAATTAAAGGCTGGCCTGAGTACCATGGAGTAGAGTCACCCACCTTTGGCTTGGGAGCATGGCTTTCTATCCGCTAGGCCACCTGAATTTAAGAACCATCTCAGGAACAGATTTGAGGCTTTGAACACTAATGAACGAAGGCCAGTTGAGTTGTGGAAGGATATCAAGGGTATCATCCAGGAAGACTGCAAGCGGTCATTGCAAAGACAGAAGAGGAAGAAAAGACCAAAATGGATGTCAGAAGAGACCCTGAAAATTGCACTGGAGTGCAGAGAAGCCAAAGCACAGGGAAGAATTCAAGATACT
>NW_006400236.1:370229-395274 GCF_000299155.1 Elephantulus edwardii | reverse complement strand
AAGCTTCAGTTCTTCTTCTGCCATTCTTATTCATTGTCCAGCTTTCAAATGCACAGCAAGTGATCTGAAAGATCATGGTCTGAGTTAGATGCACGTTAGTCCTCAAACTGACATTATTACTCCTCAATAATTTGGAGAGGTCCGGAACTGCAGATTTTCCCAGTGTAATTTATCCCCTGATTAGGCTGAAACCAACAGTGTTAATTGTGGATCCAAGGAAGATAAAGTTGTTGAGAGTTTCAATCTCTTCTCCCTTCATCATGATGCTGCCTATTGTTCCAGTGATAAGAATCTTTGTTTTCTTGACACTGAGATGCAATCCATACAGAAGACTGCATCCATTGATCTTCTGCAACAAGTGTCTCAAGTCTTCACTTTCAGCAGACAAGGTGTGTCATCTGCATGACACAAGTTATTGATGAGTCTCCCTCCAATCCTGACACCATATTATTCTTTATTGAGTCCAGATTCTCAAATAATTTGCTCAACATATAGATTAAATAGGTATATATAGAGAGTACAACCCTGACACACTCCCTTTTTAAATTTTAAACCATGTAGTGTTCCTCTGCTTTGTTCACACAACAGACTCTTGGTACTGGTATAGGTTTTGCATGAGCACAATTAAGTGCTCCAGAACTCCCATTCTTCTCAATGTCAGCCATAACTTACTAGGATGCACACAGTCAAATGACTTTGCATAATCTATAAAGCACAAAGAGACATTCTTACAGTATTATTTATTTTCAACTAGGATCCATCTGACATCAGCAATGATATTCCTGGTGCCATAGACCAAACATTAAGTCACAGCAACCTTGAACAATTTGTACAAGGTCACATATTACATGGTCGAATCAGAGTTCACATTCTTTTCTTGGGACTGCAGAGATAGTTATTCACAGACAACAAGGTGAATTTACACAACGTAACAGTGGGCTTGTGAAAGGCAGAGATCATGAGCATGGTACAGGACAGAGCAAGGTTCAGATCTGTTGCTTATAAGGTCATTATGTGTCTTAGTCAACTCGATGTCACCTAACAGAAACAACAACAATGCAGCTAGAATGAATATTGATTTTTCAGCCATGTTTTCAGTTCCAATGACATATTTTTTCTCTGCCTATCTACATTTAGTAGGCAAAAGTAACAATTACATATTTCTCCTGAAATGCTATGAATCTTCAGTGTCGTTTGCTTCTAGAATATTGTTCTTTTAGCCATTGAAATGTTATCTCTCTGCAGACGGAAATAATATCTTCTTCATCCTTCCTCCTTTCTCCAGAGTCTAACATAGTACATATCCGTATAACAGATCTTCAAATATTTGTTGAATAAAATTGATTGCTATAGTAAAGTTGGTAATGAATGAAGGTGTACTGCCAAATGATGCCTACTTGAATTTTTTCCAAGACTAAAAATGAGGTATTAAACTGTGTCCTTGAGATAGAAGAAGATATTATATTTTGAACAAAAGAACTGTTAAATCTCATTTAAGATCCATAATTATGATGAACTATGAAGACCCTTAGCCAGGGCCTAGCTTTCTGCATTCCAGACTTAAGTATCTCCCAACATTTGAGAGCTGGAGAAAGTTTTGTAGCAGCAAGCAAAATGCAGCAGTTGTGCAGCCTAAATTCTATCTGCTCTCAAGAGATCTGCATAGTAAGAACTCATGGATCTCTCCATCGACATACAATCTGGCACAATGAATTTCACTGAGCTGGCAGTGTTGTTGGATCCATCAATGACTGTCTGGAGCCTTCAGAATTTGGTCTTGTATGTCCTCTGAGACTCAAAGAGAGGGCTTGAAAACACTGAAGGAAAGGAAATTCAAAGAGGATATGTGCATATTTGGAGAACTTCAATAAGACCTGGACATTGTTGTTATATCCAATGTGCTACTTCATGCTATAAATATAATTGATGGCGACTTATACCAGGTAGTAGTAATGGCTGTTGTTGTTGTTGCTGTTGTTATGTACCGTCAAGTTGGAACTGACCCATTACTGACTCTCCAGTGGGTTCTCAGAGTCAGTTAATTGCACGGGAGGAGATTGCCCATAGTTCTTTCACAGTTGTAATGGCTAGCACACCACATACTTTTTATTCTTGTTGATATGAGTCACCAAGTAGAGTATGACTCATGGCAATACTATGAACAACAGATTACTAACTTGTACAATCCTTACCATTTTTGACACATTCAAGTCCATTGTTGCGGTCGTGTTGTATCATCCCATTTCTGTAAATTTCTTCTATCACCAGCCTTTTGCTTTTCCCAGCATGTTGTATTACCTTTAGGACTGGCACTTCCTTGCAACAAGCCTGAATATGTGAGATGATGCTTCCCCATCCCTGTGTCAACGGTGTACCCTTGGTGTACCTCCCCCAAGACAGGTTTGTTTGTTTGTTCTTTTGACAGTTCATAGGATATTCAGTACTATATACCAATATCACAATTCCAAGTCATTAATTCTTTGTTCTTCCTAATTTGTTGTCCAACATTCACACGAATATAAAACACTGATGTTTTAAAGAGGTCCTTAACTCAGATTTCCCCAATGCAGCAGCTCCCATAATATTGTGCTTATTGTACTTCTTTTCTTTGAAAAGTAACTGTTCACCCAAGAAAATATTCCAACCCCTGAAACCTCTCTGTAAAATCTTACCTGATTGGAATAAAAATGCTAATTAAAATTGTAGAGTGAGTATTATTGTTGTTATGTACTAACTATGGAGTCAAAAGTGACCCATAAGTCTCTACCTGGTTTTCAGAGGCAGTTAATGACATGAGAGGAGATTGCTCATCCTTCGAAGCTGGTGGCCTTGGACCACCTGCCTTCAGGATTACTTTGCAGCTTCTTTCTACTAGGCCACCAGAACTCCCTATTCATTAGGCATCACACTATTTTATAACTTTTTTTAAAAAAACCCCAACAGTTGAAGATCATCTTTACTAGATTGTGAGCGCAGAGTGGAATACAGGAATATGGTTATTTAATATTTGTTTGCCCATCATTTAACATGATATTTGTCTTGCACGAAGTTATCAGTAAATAGAAAAAGAAGGAAAAATCGAAAGTAAAAGAAAAGAAGAAAGAAAAGAGATTAATGATGAAAATTGGGGCTATGGTCTAACACAAGATTGAGCTAAAACTGTCATGATTTTGTGCTGTTTAGGATTATGGAGTAGGAAATGAATGGTATTGCAAAGAGAATATAATAGTATTGTAACCCAGCCATAATTAAAAATAAATACCTTTGTGCTTTTTTTAAAAAAATTGTTCCATTTCAATGCCTCTAAACAAAGCAAGCAAGCACACAACAACCACAAAATCTTGTTCCTTTCAAAGTCTCTCAATTGTCCCACCAACCCCCGCCCCCATAGTTTCCTCCAAGGGATTTTCTGAGACTGTAAATCACCCAGGAAGAGGTGGTCTACTTTTCTCCCTTGGAAGAGCTAGTAGAGTTTAAATGCATGCCTTTGGGTTGACAGTACAACTCCTTACCACTAGACCACCAGCTCTCCCTTTAAGTTTTCCATAGGAACACAAAATGAATCAGAGGGTCCTTCTTTAATCAGTGTTGGGTATATCATAAAATGGAGAAACTGAGGCTTGTATTGATTTCAAACCCTCATACAACTGGGTCTTATGACTCTGTAGGAGTTGAGTTCCCATGTTCTAATGACTGGATGTGCACATTCTGGACCATAACTGAGGACAGAGGCTGTTGAATGTATTCTTGTAGCTGTTTAGACCTCATTGCATACCACCATTTCCTACTATGAATTTTGTGTGTGTGCCCTTTATTTTATATGTACAATAAGGATTTAAGAAGATTTCTAACTCAGAAGACATGTTATTAAGGAATTAATTGTATCCCTAGTAGATTGGCTAAAACCTAAATTAACTTGGGCAATCAATATGCTTCTTTGTAAATGCAATCGTGGAAGGTGTTATCAGTAAAATGAACATGAGGTCATAATGCAGGTAGAATGGGTTCTAATCCAGTATGAATGTTGTCTTTCAAAGAGAAGAGATGCAGAGGAAAACTGCAATGTAAACATAGAGGTAGGGATGGACTAATTCACCCAAAGAGAAGCGCAGAACTCCAGAGGATGTAACAGATCTCAACTCAGACCTCTCAAAAGGAATTGTCAACATCTTTTTGGACTAACTTGAAGAATAAAAAAAAAGTTATTGTAAACCTACAGTTTGTGGTACTAGACGCAATTATAAGATAGAATTCCTTCCTGATGATCATTACATTTCAGATGTATGATTGTATTAGTGAAATAGTGTGTGTGTGTGTGTGTGTGTGTGTGTATTTGTTGTTGTTGATTCCTTTGAGTCAAGCATGACTCATAGCAACCCTGTAAACAAAAGGCCTGATGCCCCTCTACAAACTTCGACATTTACCAAAGTTCATGGAGTTTCCGGAGGCATGAAGTAATGCCACTTCTGCTTCCAAACCTGTCAAAGAAAGTTATTGGTGGAGTTGCCTCCAATGCATAGTGAACCTATATACAGCAGTCCTGAACCTTTCCCTTTCCAGAGCCAGTCTCACTAATTCTGACACACCAACACCCATCACCTCAGTTACTGTATCAATCTATCTTATCCGGGATCTCCCTATCCTGTGCTGTCCATCCACCCTTCTGAACATGATGTCCTTCTCCAAGGACAGATCTCTCCTGGCACTGAGTCCTAAGTAAGTGAGGAGAAACTTAAAAATCCTAGCCTCTAAGGAAAGACTTGGTTTTCTCCTCTCCAAGACTGACCTATTTGTTTTGTTGGCAGTCCATGATATGTTAAACTCTTCTCCAGCAGCACAACTTGAAGGCATTTCTTCTTCTTCTGTCATCCTTAGTCATTGTCCAGCTCTCTGATGCATAAAAAGTAATCCATGTCCAGGATTAGGAGCATCTTTACCTCTAGATTGACATTGTTGCTCTTCAGCACTCTGGAGAGGTCCATGACAGCAGATTTTTCCAATGCAATTCATCTTTTGATTTCCTGACTTCTGGTGTTAAGAGTGTTGATTGTAAATCTGAGCAAGCTGTAATTTCTAACAACCTCAGTCTCTTCTCCATCTAATATGGTGCTGCCAATTTGTCCAGTGGTGAGAATCTTTGTCTTCTTGGTGTTGAGCTTCAATCTATATTGAAGACTACAGTCCTTAACCTTTTGCAGCAAATGCTTCAGGTCTTCTTCAGTTTCAGCAAGCAAGATTGTGTAATCTGCATATCAGAAGTTGTTAATGAGTCCTCCTCCAGTTTTGATGCCACACTCCTCATAAAGCCCTGCTTCCTGAATTATCTGTTCTGCATAAGGATTGAAAAGGTATAGGGACAGGATTCATCCCTGACATACTTCTTTCTAAATTTTGAACCATGCAGTATTTCCTTGCTCTGTCTTAAGGACTGCTTCTTGGTTCAAGTATAGGTTTCTATAAGCACAATCAAGTGTTCTGAGATTCCCATTTTCATTCAAGGTTAGCCACAAATTATTGTGATCCACACAGTCAAATGTCTTTTCACAGTCAATGAAACACAGATAGACATTCTCCTGGTACTCTCTGATTTCTGCCAAGATGCATCTGGAAAAAGAAAGATCAGATTTTGTATCCTCAATGATTAATCAATTGCAAATACTTTTAAAAATATTTTATACTGATTTAGTTATAGAGTTCATAAACATTGTTTTCCACACCAGATGTTTCCCATTTTCTTCAATTCTACTCTCATCCAATCGTATGAACCTGTGATTAATCTCCCTCCCATCCTCCCCTCTCTGCTTCCACCCTTTCCCCTCACCCTTGAATCCTCATACTTATGCTGCAGTAATGGTTTTATACAGTATTTGTCCTGTTGAGTTAGTTCACTCAACATAATGTTCTCCAGTCCCTCCCAAGTTAGGTAGTAATTTACAAAATCATTGCTCCTATGTGCTGCACAGTATTCCATTGTATGAATGTACCGCATCTTCTCAAGCCATTCATTTGTAGTTGGACGTCTGGCTGTTTCCATGTTCTTTCAATGGTGAATAATGCTGCTATGAACATTGGTGTACAAGTCTCTGTGCCTCAGTTCTCATTTTCTTGGAGTTTATTCCAAGCAATGGAATCCAAGCTGGGTCATCTGGAATCTCGATGTTCAGCTTTTTGAGGAAGTGCCAAACTTCCTTCCATAGTGGTTGTACCATTTTATAATCCCATCAACAATGTATAAAAGTTTCTATCTTGCTACATGCTCTCCAACATTTATTAATTGCTGTCCTGTTAAGTTTTGCCACTACTACTGGGATCAGATGGTATCTTTCTGTGGTTTTGATTTGAATATCTCGTATTGCCAGTGATTTTGAGCATTTTTTTCATTTGTCTGTTGGCCATTCAAATATCTTTCTCTGTGATGGTCTGACTCACCATCCATCCCTGGCCCAATTTTGACTATTGATATTGAGCTTTTCCAACAATGCTTTCCACAGATTTAGTCAAATCTGATTCCTGTGAAGCCCATCAGGTCAGGTCCATGTGCAAATTTGCTGTTCATGTCTTTTAAAAAAAGCGATTTGTCACTCTTGATTTTTTTTTTTTTGGTGGACAACAAAAGGCAGTCTGTTAGACTCCAACAGCTGCTCCATGGAAGAAAGATTGGTATTCTCCTCCTGTGCAATTTACAGCCTCTGAAACCCATCTGGAGGATCTACCATGGGTGAGTTCTGATTCAACAGTAAACAACAACAACATCAAATAAACTCTAGAAACTATCAGGTTCTGCTGGAGAGTTTTTATGCTTGGAAGTGATTGATTAACCTACGTGTGGAGATAGTAAAACACAGTAGAAAATCAAACACTCATTAGTTCTTTACAATCATCTTGCAGGTAAGCCACACTTATACATACACTTTGACTCTTTTCATGGAGTTTAATCTTCTTATGTCCTAGGAAAGCTCATTTTATATACACCCTTACTTTGTTTTTTGGTAAGAAACCTTATGATCTCTTTCTGACGTACATTTAGTCAGTTAATTCCTCCAAGGTGCTTAGAATTATGTTAGTTATGGGTCACGACTCTCATTGTTCTTTTCAAATTGAACACAATAGTCACTTTCTTTTTTTGTTTAAACTCCCTGATCATTCTCTTGCACACCCTTCCAAAATAGATCATGATTCAAAGGTTTCGTATTTTAGTCTGTTCTGATGTTTCAAGAAAAGGTTATAAATAGCTCCACAAGGAAGAAGTATTTTTTTAAGAGACAGTCTGTCTGTTTCTCTTTTCAAGTTTAGGTCAAGGAGTATTAGCTTTGTTACTGTTGCATATTTCATTCTCATTATTATTACCATCATTTGGTGTAAAATAAATATATCATATACTGGAGAGAGAAGACAGGAAAGAAAATGGCATTCCCCCACTCCCACTCCTAGAATTGCTTATAGTACTAGGATAAATAGAAATAATGTATATTCTCCTAATGTGTCAGTCTCCCCCTGGTAAACAAGCTTAATTCACTACCTGCGTCAAAGATTTGTTAGGAGGATTGCTTCAGTAATTCGTATGGCCTGTGAAATTTCCCAGGACATACAAAGCAGTTAATCAAAGATTTAGGAGTCTACTTAACTATCTTTTTGGAAACCATACTGGGATTCATTTAAACCTATAAAAAAATCAACTTTAAAAAACTCTCCTCCATGAGTTTTAGTGATATTGATAAAAAGAAGACTAAGTACAATATGTACAATAGCTTAGAAACCTTGCCCTATCATGAGCCAGTCTCACTGTATCTGACACACCTACCTGAATTACTCCAGTCACTATGTCAATCCATCTTGTCTGAGAGTTTCCTCTCCTGCACTGTTCATCCACCCTTCCAACCATGATGTCCTTTTCCAAGGACTTGTCCTTCCTGGCTACATGCACATACTTTGTCAGATGGAACTTCAAAATCCTAGCCTCCAAGGAGAAACTTGGTTCCACCCTCTCCAAGACAGACCTGATCGTTCTCTTGGCAGTCCATAATACATTCAGTACTCTTTCCCAACACCACAACTCAAAAGTATTGATTCTTCTTCTGTCATCCTTAGGCATTGTATAGCTTTCTGATGGACAGCAAGTAATTGTGAAGACCATGACATGGATCAGGCACACCTTAGTCTACAGACTGACACTGCTGCATTTTTAGCACTTTGGAGAAGTCCCTGATAGCAGAATTCCCTAAAGCAATTAGTCTTTTGATTCCCTGACTGCTGGTGCAAGAGTGTTGATTGTGGAGACAATCAAGCTGAAATTCTCAGTGACTTCAATCTCTTCTCCATTTATCATGGTGCTGTCAATCGGTCCAGTGGTGAGAATCTTTGTCTTCTTGACGTTCAGCTTCAATCCATATTGAAGACTACAATCCTTTACCTTATCATTTTAGTCCAGTAGGTCCTCAAAAGATGCCTAGAATTCTGTAGATTATGTAAATATGTACCATATTTAGAGACAAGAAGATGTTTTCTGAAGTCTTGTTACTATTCTCTCTTGCTTTATCTATTGTGATATGTATGTGTATGAAGTTGTTGTTGTGTGCTATCAAGTTGGAAGCAACTAATAGCTGACTACCTAGAAAGCAGGTTTCAGAGGGTATAAATTTCACTGAAGGAGATTGTCCATCTTTCTCCCACAGTGGTGGACTCAATCTGAGTGCTTTGGGTCTAGCAGTTTAATCAAGCTGCAATGAAGGCATTGGCTAATAATACTGCCCCAAGGATTGAGGAGGAACCAGTTGACATATTTCTTTTGACAATTGCAGTCCTGACCATGATCACTAGTCTATGGCAGGAAATTTGGAGGGCAGCTGCCAGGGCAACTGACTGGAAGAAATGTGTATTTGTTCCCATTCCCAAGAAAGAAGATCCAGCAGAATATGGATATTATCAAATAATATTATATGAAAGCAAAATACTGTTGAAGATCATGCAAAAAAAATGGCTAGAGTAGTAGATAGGCAGAGAACTGCAGGACATTGAAGCTGGATTTAGAAGAAGCTGAGGCACCAGGGATATCATTGCTGAATTCAGATGGCTCCTCGCTGAAAACAAAGAATACCAGAAGAATGTCTATTTGTGATTTATTGACCATGCAAAGAAATTTAATTGTGTGAATCATAACAAATTATGCCTAATAATATTGAGAAGAATGGTTATGCTCATTGTGAAACCTATACCTAGACCAAATGACTATTGTGCAAAACAGCAAGGGAAGACTACATGGTTAAAAATTAGGAAAGATATGCATCCATGTTGTATCCTTTCCTCATAGCTTTTTAATCAGTAGATTGAGATTGTTGGTGACTTCAGCTTGATTGGTTCCATAATTAACACTCGTGGCACCAGCAGTTAGAATATCAAAAGATGAATTGGATTGGGTAAGTCTGCTGTCAGGAGCCTCTCAAGAGTACTTTAGAACAAAGAAGTCAGTCTGGAGACTAAGGTTTGCCTGATATAGGCCATGATCTTCACAATTACTTGCTATGCACCAGGGAGCTTGACAAAAACAGGATGATAGAAGAAGGATCAATGACTTTGAGCTGTGGTTATGGAGAAGCATTTTGAACATACCATGAAGTGCCAGGAGAACCACAAGTTTGTCCCGGAGAGAGTGAAACCAGACTGCTCCCTGGAGGCATGAATTTTGAAGCTCTGTTCCATATACTTTGGACACTTGGCTAGTAGGGACCAGTCCTTGGAGAAGGACATCATGCTTGAAAGGGTGGAGGAAGATCACAGGAGAGGAAGACCCAGTATGAGATGGATTGATTTTTTGACTGGAGCAATGGGATTAAGTCTGTCTGAGATGATGAGATTGGTTCAAGATAGGGCAGGTTTCAGAGGTAATGTACAGAGTGTCACTACGAGTCACAGGCGATTCAATGGCATATAACAGCAACATGCAAAATATTATAGAGCTGGAATTTATGAAGAACTTGGCTTTGGCATAAAGATTGGAAGAAGATTTACCAATACATTTCAATATGCAACAACCCTGCTTGCTGAAAGTCAGGAGTATTTGAAGTACCAGCTGTAAAAGGTTAAACACAGCAGTCTCTAATATTAATTGCCCCTCAATGTCAAAAGAACAAAAATTCTTGCACTATCCTGAAAGGCAACATCATTATATATGGAGAAAAATTTGAAACTGTTAATGTCTTCAAAAACTTGGATCCACAATCAACACATTTGGTATTGGCAGTCAAGAGATCAGGAGACATATTGCACTAGGAAAGTCTGCAGTCAGAGACCTGTCCAAATTATTGAGGAGTTATATTTTCAGTTTGAGGACTCAGATGGATATACTTGATACAGGCCACCATGTTTTCACATCTGAGAGCTAGACAATGACTAAGGATGAAAAAAAGAATTGATGTCTTTGAGTAGAATAGTGCTATTAGAAGAGGGTATTCATCAGAGAAGAACTTCATGCTTGGAAAGGTAGAAGGATGGTGAAGGAAAGGAAGATTCTTAACCAAGTGTGTTGTCACAGTGACTGAAGCAATGGGCTTAGTGTGTCAGAACTTGTGAGGATGGCACATGATAGGACAGGCTTCAGAGCTGCTGGTTTTCCTAGGGTAGCTATAAATTATACTTGACTCAGTGGCACCCTTACAACAAAAAACATTATCTACAGGATCATGCTTTGCTTAATTTTTCTGGTGTTTCACTTTTGCATCTGTAAATGTAAATCATACTGTACACCTGTTTACTTCTAAGAGGTTAGTTTATGTAAATCTATCTTCATTGCTTAATGCTCTTTTTTTTGTCATTTTGTTTGTGTGTATCTCACTTTTTTTTCTTTTTGCATTTGATTTTTCAAAAATCTAGATTCTTGAAAAGGTTCCTCTCTAGTCGGCTGGTTGGTCTATCAGCCTGAGGTCATATTTTCAGAATTGCATTTTAAACCTTGCTGTCATTACTTCTTGATCCATCATTCTTTTTAAAAACCTCTGGTCAGAGTAGCTTGTCTCTTTTTTTTTTACCTGAAACCAGATAAACTGGCTCATCTGTACCTCCATCAAATAAATAGTGAATAAAATCTGATTTCCTGAAGTATCCAACTATGCCCCAAGTTTCATTCCTTGGCTGTTAAAGCTCCTAGGAGTTTATTACATTCGCTCTCTCCCCAGTTCCCCATCTCTCTTGATTCACAAGAATGAAGTTGAGGGCAGAGGTTTCCCAGGTTAGCTTATTCAATCTGAATATCAGTGAAATTGGAGGCAAGGGAGTCAAAGTTTTATGAGATAGCCTCTTTTTCTAGGAATTATATGCTCCAATTATTCAAATCTCTCTTTCATTACTCAGTCCCTTAGATCAGTGCTTCCTTCCACAAGCCAATCATAAGAATTACCTAGGAAGAATATTCAAAAGAGACTGCTGAGTCTGCTAAGTTGTACTGCAGCCATACTGAATCCAGATCTCCATGGCTTGAAACTCAAGACATTTCCATTTTTAAAAAAAGATCAAAAACGTTTAATTTATTTCATTATTCTGTGTGTGTACCATCAAATCAGATCTGACTGGTACAGGAGGAGATTGTCCCTGCCTCTCCAGCAGAGCATCTGGTGGATTTGAACCGCACACTTCTGGAATTACAGTGCAGCTTCCTGCCACTAGGCCACCAGAGCTCCCTGGCATTTCCATTTTGAATAAGCTTCTTCAAGCGTTTCCTGTATGTATCAGAGTTTGAGAACCACTGTCTTAGAAAGTTGTCTTCAGAGCCCAAACAGGATGTGCTCGTATGTTTTTCAATTAGAAGATATGATAGCCTTTCTTGCAATGCAGGCAAAGCAGATTCTACAGGAATTTTCTCTGGATGACTCCGTGTCTTTATACCAAAACTTAGATCTGGTGTCGGGTAGCAAATATTTTAAAGTTTGAGTAAGTACCTTATTTGTATGCTTCAAGTTATAACTGCAAGTGTAAAAATAGGAAGTAGACTATTGTGAATAGTACACAAAGGAAAGACAAGGTATTACTCTCTGAAAAGAAATCCTAGAGTGAAGGAAATAGCAATAGATAATATAGTAGGAAAACCACCAAGACATGATGACAGAGACATTTTTAATATAATTGACAGGAAATTATAGCTTGAACTGAAGAGACAAACCACTAAATGAATATCAGATAATACAAACCAGAATTATGTTACTTAGGGCTGAAGAACCCAATAGATGTTTCCAAAAGACTTCTAACAGACGTGCACACATGAGAGAGAAAGAGCTTCAGAACACCATTTGTGGAGACAAATGATCAAGGGTGACTTCAGGTAGGTAAAGAGATTCTAACACATCTCAGGGTCTTAGCAGGTGGGAACACAAGCAATTTGCCATTGAAGGCCCCTGGAAAATAATGCAAAGGTGCATGACTGAAAATTGTGGATTTATTTATTCTATCGAAATACAGGAAAGTTCAAGTGACTGAGCTCAGTCAGTTAATTGGAAGACCTTGTATAGTGTACACAAATGACTGATCTTGTGGAATCTTAAAAAATATCTACATCCTACTTATCAGGAGATTTTCTTGGATTCCTTGTTTAAAATGCACTTAAAAAAACACAACATCTTGGAAAACAAGTCTACACAATTTGTGGCAGTCATGTTGTTGTTGTCATGTGCCATCTAGTCGTTTGTGACTCATAGTGACCCCTATGTACAACAGCCCTAAACTCTGTTCTGTCCTGTGCCAATCGCACCGTCTCTGATACACCCATCCCCATTACCCCAGTCACTGAATCAATCCACCTCAGAGAGGGCCTTCCCCTCCTGCACCGTCCCTCCACCCTACCAAGCATGATGTCCCTTTCCAAGGACCGGTCCCTCCTTACAACATGTCCAAAGTATGTTAAACGAGGCCTCAGAATCCTTGCCTCCAAGAAGCCTCCCAGTTTGATCCTTTCCAGGATGAGTCTGTTTGTTTTCCTAGCAGTCCATGGTACCATGGTCACTGTCTCCTGTGACAATCATAGCACGTTATATCTCTGAGGTAATGAAAAATACTCTTGAAACTGCTATCTTGGATATTGTCCAACATTACTCTTTCATTATTTGCTATGCTCAGAATAAAACTGTACACTTTTAGAACTTTAGTTCTGATTGTTCTTTCTTTGTGAAAATACATCTAAGTACTAAGTAACTGAATGTTGTTGTTGTTCTTTTGGACCATCAAGTCAGAATTGACTCCGAGCTGACCCTCCAGCAGGTTTTTTGAAGTTGTAAATGGCATGAGAGGAGATTGTCCATCTTTCTCCCAAAGAGTAGCTCATGAATTTGAATTCATGAACCTTTGGATTGGCAACCTAATTCCTCACCACTAAGCCACCAAAGCTATAACTAAGTAATAAGCAACAGAATTTTTATCAGTAACTAAGTATCACAAAAGTTGTATTTCTATAAAGCTTGTGGAGCTCCTTGTTAGGGGGACAATCTGATTCTCCCTCTAGATCTGTACACTCTGAATACAGCTACATTGTGTTCTATTATCTGGGTTTCCAACCTGTGTTGGTTGAGAAGCAAAGGTTTGAAAAGATACTGTATATCAGCTCAGAGTGACACATTGATTGTTAAAAGAAATGACAGCTGATAGCAAATGAGAAATCATGGAAATGATAAAAAGGAAACTCAAGAAAAAAAACACAAAACACAACAATAATCTGATGTGTGTTTTTTTTAATAAGAAGAAATAGCTCTAAGCATCTGAATTATTCCAACAGCATCCTTGAGTTATAGCATGCTATCATAACAGATGATTATAATGATGACCCTAAGCCATCAAGAAAAAAATCAATTCAGTTGCAGATGCAACATTTAAGATGGCAGGAAAATGTGCAATAAAATTTTAAAAAGATCTTCATCCAAAATGATTATTTTTTTTCTTAAGTTTTAGTGCTTAGGGTAATAAACCCTTACTATTCAACATATTCAGATCTTAAAAATGAGTCATTGTGATATTTATAAAATTCATCCCATATTTCTGCAGTTCTGACCTCTCTAGTAAGTTCTAGGCCTAGATTTCAAAAAAGTTTCTCCAGCATCTGTGTTTATCTTTCTCACTTGTCTGTTTTAATATATGGCTTCCAATGCCATTGTCCGTAGGGACTTGTGTTGATAATTCAAAGACTGAATTCTCTAGTGGTTTGATTTCACTAGGAGCTCTAGAAGTGAAAGAAAGATGGGCTGAGTTCTCTCCAATACAGGGCCTCAGAAACTCGTTGGAGAGTCAGCTATGCATCAGTAATGACTTGAGAACAATGAGTTGAGTTTTGAACAATCCAAATTATGATATTTATTCTCTTGGATTATTTTAATCAATTCAGTAAGTACTGCATTAGATGTTGCTATCAATCCACAGTCAATACCCACTGTAGCAGCTGACACTGAATCAGAAGACATTGCATTTGGAAAACCCTGTTGTCAAAGACCTCTCCACAAGTCCAGAGAACAAGGATAACCATTTAAACTCTAAAGTGCACGTGAATCAAGCCAATTGATGTTTTCAATTTCTTCAAATGTGCCTGAGAGGTGGACAATATATTGTTGTTGATTGCCTTAGAGTACAGCATGACTCATAGCAACCCTATGAACAAAAGGCTTGAAGACCCTCTACAACCATCAACATTTATCAAAGTTCATAGGGTTTCTGGAGGCATATTATTTAGGAAGCGGATGCCTCTCCTGCTTCCAAGGACAACATATAAGAAAGTCCAAAGAAGAATTGACACCTTTGAATTGTTTTGTTGGCAGAGTTTTGAATAGCTCTTTCACTGCAAAAGGAACAAATAGGTTTGTCTGAAAGTGGAACAAGACTCTTCCTTAGAGAAAAGGGTAGTGAAATTGTCTTACATTCTTTGGGCATGTTGTCAGGAGGAGCTAATCTTTGTAAAAAGGCATAATGTAGGGAAAGAAGTAGTAATAGTAGTAGTATGCCTTTGAGTCAGAACAGACTCATGGCAGATGTCCCAGCTGGTTTTCAGAGGGTGTGTACTGCTCAGAACTCAAAAGGAGACTGCCCATCTATTTCTCATGGAACAAGTGAACATATGAACAGAATGCCTCTGGCTTGATAGCTTAATTTCTTATCATTCAGCCACCAGAGCTCCCCACAGGAAACTAGAGGGATAGTAATAAAGAGGAAGATCCTAAAAAAAAAAAAAAAGGACTTACGTAATGAATGTAACAAGTGTGCTCTAACGTGCAGATATTGTGATAGTGCTGGGCAGGGCATGGTCTGATCTGTTGATAGGGTTGCAATGAACCATGTGCATCTTAGCCTTTAAAGTTACATCCTTTTTTCGTATCATTTTAAAGAGTAGTTTGACAGCAGATGTGTCCAATGTGATTCGTCTTGATTTCTTGACAGCTGTTTCAACTGATCATATTTAACGTAACTTACTTTCAAGTGTGTTTAGAAAACACAGGTCTTTGCTAATATTTTTGCTTGTGTTTATTGGATTACTTTATTCTCAGCTTAGTATCCAGAAAAACAACTTTTTGTTTTAATTGGGCTTTTAGTGAAAGTTTGCAGAGAGGTTGGGATTCATTTATTCACTGAGATATTTTCCTATCACATTCACTTTGTAACTCATGTTCTGTTCTGCGTTGTTACTTGTCGTATGTTGCTGTTGTTAGGTGCTGTTGAGTCAATGATGACTCATAGTGACCCTATGAACCAAAGATCTGAATCCTGTCCTGTCCTATGCCATCCTCACACTTCCTGACACACAAAAGCCCATTTTATAAGTCACCCTGTCAAACAACCTGGTTGAGGATCTTCCTTTCCTTCACCAACCCTCCACCCTTCCTTGAATCATGTACTTCTCCAAGCAACATGTCCAAATATGTGAGGCAAAGCCTTATCATTCCTACCTCTAAAGAGCACTCCAGCTGCACTCTGTCCAATACATAGCTGTTTTTTCTCTTGGCCATCATAGATGTTCAGTGTTCTTCTCCAACACCACAGCTCAAAGGCATCAATTATTTTCCTGTTATCCTTATTCATGATCCAGTTCTCAGATGCAAAGCAAGTAATTGAAAATACTATGGCCTGAATCAGCTGTGTCTTAGTCTTCAAGCTGACACTACTCCTCAATAATTTGCAAAGATCCCTAACTGCAGATTTTCCCAATGCAATGCACCTCTTTCTTTCCTGACTACTCATACCAAGGGTGTTAATTGTGGATCCAAGCAAAATGAAGCTGTTGACAGTTTCAATCTCCTCTCCATCCATCATGACACCGCCTATTGGTCCAGTGGTAAGAATCTTTGTTTTCCTGCAATGAGATTCAATCTATACCGAAGACTACATTCCTTGATCCTCCTCAGCAAGTGCTTCAGGTCCTCTTCACTTTCAGCAAGCAGGGTTGTGTCATCTGAATAATGCAAGTTATTGATGAGTCTCCCTCCAAGCCTTATGCCACACTCTTCCTCATAGAGTCCAGGCTCCTGGTTAATTTTCTCAGCATACAGACTGAATAGGTATGGAAATATAATACAACCCTGATGCACTCCCTCTTCAATTTTAAACCAAACAGTGTTCCCCTGCTCTGTTCTTACAACAGCCTCCTAGTCCAAGTATAGATTTCTCATGAGCACAATCAAGTGCTCTGGGATCCCCATTCTTCCTAATGTCAGCCACAACTTGTCATGATCCACACAGTTAAATGCCTTTGCATAGTTAATAAACCACAGATAGACATTCTTCTGATATTATTTACTTTCAGCCAGGATCCATCTGACATCAGTAATGTTATCCCTGGTGCCATGGCCTCTTCTAAATCCTGCTTGAACTTCTTCCAATTCCCTATTTATAAATTATTCCAGTAATTTTTAAAATTATCTTCAGCACTATTTTGCTTTCATTTTATATCAATCATATTGTTTGTTAATTTCCACAATAATTCAGTCACCTTTCTTGGGAACGGGAACAAACATGGACCTCTTCAAACCCATTGGCCAGACAGCTATCATCCAAATTTCCTGGCATAGACTGATGAGTGCGTACAAGGCTGCATCTTTTAGTTGAAACAAGTCAATTGGTATCACGTTGATTCCTCGGGCTTTATTTTTTGCCAGTTGCCTTCAATGCAGCTTCTACTTCCTCTTTCATTACTACTGGCTCCTGTTCAGTGTCAATCAGACACACCATCATCATCAAACTGATATTATTACTCCTCAATAATATGGAGAGGTTTCTAACAGCAGATTTTCCTATTCTAATGTATCTTTTTATTTCCTGACTGCTGGTACTAAGGGTGTTAATTGTGGATCCAAGCAAGATGAAGCTGTTGACAGTTTCATTCTCTATTATATAATTGTTATGTGTTGTTTTTATGTGCCATCTACTTGCCTGCAACTCATAGGGACCCTATGTACAAAAGCCCCAAACCCTCCTCTATCTTGTATCCATCTTATTCTCTCTGATACAACTATCTCCATTATACCACTCACTGACTCAATAATGTTTTATTGTTTATTCCTTTCAGATTGTACTTCTCATCACCTAATCCAGTACAATGTTGATTATCTCTTTATGTTTGGAGTTTTTTGTTGGTCCACCCCCCATTCCAAAGAAAGGTGACCCAACAGAGTGTGGAAATTATCGAACAATATCATTAATATCACCTGCAAGCAATATTCTACTGAAAATTATCCAAAAATATTTGGAACAATATGTCAACAGAGAACTGCCAGATGTACAGGCTGGATTTGGAAAAGTTGTGGTACTAGGGATATTATAGCTAATGTAACATGGATCTTGGCAGAAATCAGAGAATACCAGAAAAATGTCTATCCATGCTTCATTGACTATGTAAAGGCTTTTGACTGTGTGGATCACAACAAGCTATGGCTGACTCTGAGAAGAATGGGAATCCCAGAACATTTGATTGTGCTAATGTGAAACCTATACTTGGACCAAGAGGCAGTCATCAGAACAGAGCAGGGAGACACTGGATGGTTCAAAATCAAGAAAGGGGTCCTTCAGGGATGTATTTTGTCTCCATACCTTTTCAATCTGGATGCAGAACAGATCATCTGAGATGCTGGGCTGTACGAGGAGGAATGTGGCATCAGGATTGGTGGAAAAATTGTCAGCAACCTGCATTATGCAGGTGACACGATCCTGCTCGCTGAAACTGATGAGGACCTGAAGTGCTTACTGCAGAAGGTCAAGGACTGTAGTCTTCAACATGGATTGAAGCTCAATAACAAGAAAACAAAGATTCTCTCCACTGGGCCAATTGGCAGCATCAGTATGGATGGTGAAGAGATTGAGACTGTTAACAGTTTTAGTTTACTTGGTTCTACAGTCAACACTCTTGGTAACAGCAGCCAGGAAATCAGGAGATGAATTGCATTGGGAAAGTCAGCTGTGAGGGACCTCTCAAGAGTACTGAAGTGCAACGACGTCAGGCAGGACACTAAGCTGCGCCTGATCCAGGCTATAGTCTTTGCAGTTACGTGCCATGCATTGGAGAGTTGGACAGAGAATAGGGATGATAGAAAGAGAATTGATGCCTTTGAGTTGTAGTGCTGGACAAGAGTGTTGAATATACCATGGACTGCTAGGAGAACAAGCAGGTTTGTCCTGGAGAAGGTGAAGCCAGAATGTTCCCTGCAGTCAAGGATTCTGAAGCTTCATCTGGCATACTTTGGGCATGTTGCAAGGAGGGACTGGTTCTTGGAGAGGGACATCATGTTTGGGAGAGTGGAGGGATGGCGCAGGGGAGGAAGACCCTTTATGAGATGGATCTATTCTGTGAGTGGAATGGTGGGAATGAATGTGTTTGAGACAGCAAGGTTGGTACAGGATAGAACGACATTTAGGGCTCTTGTACATAGGGTTGCTATGAGTCACAAATGACTTGAAAGCACATAACAACGACAACAACTGTTCTCCAACTCCCCAGCTATCCTATATAAAACAGCGATCTTATTCAGTATTTGTCCTTTTGTGACTGAGATAGCTCACACAGCTTAATGTCTTCCAGAAGGAGCTCTTATGGCCTAGTGGTAAGAAACTGCACTGTAATCCTGAAGGCATGTGGTTTTAATCCACTAGTTGTTCCATAAGAGAAAGATGGGCAATTCATCCCATTCAATTGACTGCTTCTGAAAACCCAATGGAGGGCCAGCTATGGGTTAGTTCTGACTCAATAGTATACAACAACAACAGCCACATCTTTCAGACTCATTTTCATTGAGTATACTGTTTTAAGAGTTTATTGCTTTCCAGTATTGTGTAGTATTCTGTTCTGTAAATATACAACAGTTTCTCTATCCAACTATTTTTTGAATAGGCACTTGGTTTGCTTCTATATCTGTGATATTGTGAATAATGCTGCAAATAAACATAGGTGTGCATAAATCTGCATTTCCTTGATAAATAAGAGATGTTAGAAATTGTCCCAAATTTGCATGCCTTGGTGCAAAGAGCATGATTGCTGCTAAGCAAAAGGTTAGACATCTGAATCCATGCACAGATGTTAAAATATAGGCCTGGCGATAATCTACTTTTGAAAAATAAGCCACTGAAAATCCTTTGAAGCATAGTTTTACTATGATCCAGATGTAGCATAAGCAATTGTTTTGGTGTTTTTCTGTTTGCTTTTCACATAGCTACTATGTTTGTTGTTTGTTGTTGTTTTGTGCTGTCGAATTGCCTGCAAGTCTTAGCAACCCTATGTACAACAACCCTAAACTCTCCTCTATCTTTTGTCAATATTATTGTCTCTGACATACCTACCCCCATCACACCACTCACTGAAATAATCCATTTAACCAAGAGTCTTCCTCTCTTGTTCTGTCCCTCCACCCTACCAAGCATGAGGTCCCTCTCCAAAGACTGGTCCCTCCTTGTAACATGTCCAAAATAGGTCAAATGGAGCTTCCTCCAAGGAGCAGCCAGATTTCACCCTCTCCAGGAAAAGGTGTTTGTTCTCCTGGCAGTTCATGGTATAGTCACTTTCAAAATCATGGTTTAGCAGAGGCTAAGTTCATTGCTGCTGAGTTGAAGTCAACACATAACTGATCCTCCAGCACGTCCAAAGAGCATAAATCATGCGGAGTTTGCCCATTTTTCTCCACCGCAGCCAATGGTGGGTTTGAACTTAAATATTGGCTGGGTGACAGATTATCCTAATAGAGCAAAGAAATAAAATACTAGTGCATTTCTCTCCTCCCTTATTCTAGTCTCTTCTCAATGTTTTCCTGTAATATTATTCAATTGCAAGCCAGACAAAATTAGAGTGCAACTGATACAGTTTTTAATACTCCTGAGTCAGAGAATAAATACAAGAAGGGTGAAGGATGGATGGAGAGAAAATAAAGAATAATCAGCACAGAAACTCTTCAACATAAAGGGAAAGGAAGTCTGTAACTTCCCTATCAACACTGGAAATGCCTATGCTAATAGAAAATGTATTACAGTACTCAATGAATTTTTACTAAAACTAATTACATTAAGTGACTTCTGATTTAATGGGACTATAGTGTAGCATTCACTATCAGGGATTTTGGAAGCATCCCAAGGAATTTCTTTCAATCAAGGACTTTCTAAATAAACAAGCTACTCAGTTTCTCTAAACCTTAGTTTCATCATCTGTTAAATAAGAGAATTAATATACAACTTATAGTATGTTTTAAATAATTAAATGAGATAATGGAGGTAAGGTTCAGTATCTGGAACATGCTAAGGGTTCAATACACATTTATAGTTTTAAAGTAATATTTTTTAAAAAAAGTAAAAGGTGTCCCAGAAAAACTAGTAACCAATAAAATACCTGTGTTATATGCAAAAGGCATGTAGGAAAAAAATTCAAAGAATTTGTGTATTTCAATGACCTTTCTCTTACACATTTTTCATTCCCTAAATTAGAGGTCATAACCGTCATTATTTAACGCATTTGTCTTACTGATGAGATCTATAAAAAATAACATATCCCCAGAATATAGTTTAGAAATGCACAAATAAAATTCACAGCATTATAAATGAAAATAATTACATGTGCATTTGAATATTTATATAAAAGAACTGTATAAATATTTAGAAAGCAAACGTATGTAGTAATATATGCTCTTTTCTTATAACTGCATTACAAAATGAAATGTAATACTAACTCTAATCATGAACATAATTTGAAGTAGGAACAAAAACAATACATGTAAATATCTACAATATCGGTCATTTAATAAGAAATTATGTAAGATTTTTGCGTAACAAAATCACAGATAATTTTAATATGGATGAGATTTGGTGCTTTGTATACAAAAGTAGGCAAATAGTAAGTTTGTTAGTGAAGCATTATTCTGGAAAAAAGTACATTTTTCTGTAAAATGGTCGTTTGTCTCAATGACTTTTATCTACAGTACATTGTGGGGATCTGGGAAATACCTATTATAGAATATAGTATAATAGGTGGTTAATAATATAAACCAAATAAATATTTATTAAAGAGAAATGAATAAAACTAGCTTCATAGACAGATTTTATCAGAAAAAATATCTTGTATCCAGTGAATTACTCTTAGTAAACCACTAAGATTGGATTCTTTTAGGAAAACTTTCATTTGCATCTTACCAAGCTTATCCATATTTCTTATGTAGAAGAGAGCAGCTCTGAATTACCCTATAAAAAGGCTTTATGGAATATGTGAAGACAATAGACAATATTAAGGAATATTGTTAGTTGTTGTTAGGTTGAGCCATTGAGTTGAGTGTGGCTCATCCAGTATGAACAAAATATTTGAACCCTGACCTTCCTCATGATGTCTAACACACTTGCACCCATTGTTGAAGTCATTGCGTCAATCTGTCTGATTGAGGGTCTTTCTCTCTTTCTGGAACCCTTCCAAGTATGATGTCTCTCTCTAAGGAATAGCCTTTCCTAGCAACATGCTTTGTTTCCCTCCAAGGAAGCACTCTGGCTGCACCTTCTCCAAAATGCATCTTCAGCATTCTACTCCAGTGCTGCAGTGCAAAGGGGTCACTTCCTCTGTAATTTTTTATTCACTGTCCAACTCTCAAATGCATAGCAAATGATTGAAAATATCATTGTTCAATCAGGCACAACTTAGTCATCAAATCGACATCATTGCTCCTTAATTTTGAGAGACTTCTGACTTCAGACTTTCCCAATGTAATATGTCTTCTGATCTTCGGCCTGCAAGTGTGTTGATTGTGGATTAAAGTAAGATGAAATAATCGAAAGTCTTAATCTTTTCTTCATCTATGATGACATTGCCTATGGTCCAGTGGTAAGAATTATTATTTCCTTGACATTGAGATGCAATCCATATTGAAAACTGTATTCCTTGATCTTCTACAGCAAGCACTTCAAGTCCTTCTCACTTTCAGCAAACCAAGTTGTGTCATTTGCATAAGGGATGAGATTGATCAAGATCCATAGTAATGAAGGAATAGAATAAGCTGCACTGAAGCCATTGGCAAAAATAATGCCCTGCGAATCAATAGGATACACATTTACATTTTTCAACTAATAGATCCAGCCCTGTTTGTGCTCACTAGTTTATGCTAGGTAATTTGGAGGACAGCTTTTTGGTCAACAGACTGGAAGAGATCAATATTTGTTTTAATTCCTAAGAAAGGTATCCATGAGCTAATAAAATGTGGAAAATGTTGAACAGTATCATAAATATCACAAGTAAGCAAAACACTGCTGAAGATTATTTTTAAAAAATGGCTAGAACAGTACATTGACAGAAAACAGTTCAGGCTGGATTTTGAAGTGGCTGTGGCACCTGGAATATCATTGCTGATGTTAGATGGATACTATCTGAAAGCAAAGAATACCAGAAGAATGTATATTTGTGGTATTTTATGCAAAGGCATTTGATTATGTAAATCATAGTACATTATAGCTACCATTGAGAAGAATAGGAATCCCAGAACGTTTAATTGTGCTCATATGAAACTTACATGTAGATTAAGAGCCACTGTGTGAATAGGGAACAGTTTAAAATTAAGAAAGGTGGGTTTCACTGTTCTAGTATTTCTCTATAACTATTTAATCTGTAGACTGAACAAATTATTTAAGAAACTGGGCTCTGTGTAGAGGAATATAACATCAGGATCAGTGGAAGATTCATCTATAACCTATGTTACATAGATGACACAGCCTTGCTTGCATAAATTGAGCAAGAATTGAAGTGCTTGGTGCAGAAGATCAAACACTGCACCTTTCAATATTAATTAAATCTCAATGCCAAGAAAACAAAATTTCTTACCACTAGATGAATAGACAACAAGAAGATGAAGAAAAGATGGAAACTTTGAATGACTTTATTTTACTTGGTCCCACAATCAATATACACTGGGAAAGTCTGTAGTCAAGAACATCCTATAATAATTGAGCAGCAATGATTTTTAGTTTGAGGACTAAGGTGTGCCTGATTCAGGCTGTGACCTTTTCAGTTATTTGCTGTGCGTCTGAGAGCTGGACAATGAATAAGGATGACAGAAGCAAAAACAATGCCTTTGAGATATGGTGTTGGAGGATAGTATGGAATATCTCATGGATTACTAAAAGAGAAGATGTATCACACCTAGAGACAAGAGCATCAGAGGATGTTGATAGCAAAGGGTAGAAAAGTGCAGCTCTAGAATTGCTTTCTCATTCAACAATTAGCATTTTGGGTGACAGTGTTTGCAATACCCACAAGGACTCCATTTCTATTTCCACTTCCCTATCTCTTCTGCCTTTAAGCTTTATTCTTGTGAAAATGCTGCCCTTTTTGGTTGATTGTCTTAACGAGTGTTGGGGCTCACCCTAGAAACCTGTCTTTTGTCATATTGTCTCCAATAAACTATTGAGCTTAAAGTTAGACATACTTGGATATTTGACCTGCCTTTCTGAGAGGTTTTTGTTTATAGGATCATGTTTTTTGGTGGGTTTGTTATTGTTGTTGTGTGTGTTGTTGGTTTTTGTATCTGAAAATTTTAAATTATGGAAAAGAGGTATCAGCAGAACCATGGGCAATGGGAATAAGTCTTAATGGAATCTGGCTAATCTGGACAGTTCTTAAGGGAGTACATGGGTCATCTTTCCATTGACAAAGTCAGCCTTTGACAATTGTTAAACATTAAATTTTCTTTTTAAAAATAAAACTGTATTTGAGAAAAAAAGTAGGAGAAGAAGAAGATCAACAACAACAACAGATGTATCTTGGAGAAAGAGCAGCTGGATAACTCATTGGAGGAAACGATTATAAAGCTTTGATTCGCCCTCCTTTGGGCATGTTGCTAGGAGAAGCAATACATAGGAGAGGGACATCAAGCTTTGGAAGGTGGAGACATGGTGAAAAAGAGGGACATCCTCAACCAGGTGTATTGACAGAGTGACTGCAACAATGAATGGGCTTTATTGTGAGAGTATCACAGGATGTGGCAATGTTCAGTACTGTTGTTTGTAGGGTTATTATGAATTGGAATTGACCTGACAATTGCTAACAACAAAAACATGATAATATGGTTGTTATTATGTGCTGTTGAGTCAACTACAACTCATACCAACCCCTATGCCCAGTAGCTTTGAATCCTGCTGTATCCTGAGCAAATCACACTGTCTCTGATACACTTATTCTTCTTATGTGCCATCGAGTCACTTGTGATTCATAACGACCCTATGTACAACAGCCCTAAAACCTGCTCTATCCTGTGACAATCTTATTGTATCTGACACAACTGCCCCCATTACCCCAGTCACTGAATCAATTCATCTCATTGAGGGTCTTCCTCTCCTGCGTTGTCCTTCCACCCTTCAAAGCATGATGTCTGTTTCCTAGGATTGGTCCCTCCTTGCAGCATGTCCAAATTATGTCAGATGAAGCTTCAGAATTCTTGCCTCCAAGAAGCAGCCCGGCTTCACCCTTTCCAGGACAAACTTGTTCATTCTCTTAGAAGTCCATGGCTCATTCAATAATCTTCTCCAATACCACAGCTCAAAGGCATCCATTCTCCTTCTATCATCCCTAATCATTGTCCAACTCTTGGAT
>NW_006400236.1:366940-369421 GCF_000299155.1 Elephantulus edwardii | reverse complement strand
TCTCACTATCTCCAACACACCCATCCCAATTACCCCAGTCACTGAATCAATCCACCTCATAGAGGGCCTTCCTCTCCTGTGCTGTCCCTCCATCCTCCCAAGCATGTCATCCCTCTTCAAGGACAAGTCCCTCCTTACAATGTGTCCAAAGTATGTTAGACGGAGCCTCAGAATCCTTGTTTCCAAGGAACAGTCCGGTTTAACCCTCTCCAGGATGAATCTGTTTGTTTTCCTAGCAGTCCATGGTACCGTCAATACTCTTCTCCAGCACCACAGCTCAAAGGCATCAATTCTCTTTCTATCATCCCTGGTCATTGTCCAACTCTCTGATTTGTAACAAGTGATTGCAAAGACCATGGCCTGTATCAGACGTACCCTAGTCTCCAGAGAGATTCTATTGCTCTTCAGAACTTTGGAAAGGTCCCTAACAGCAGTTTCCATCCCAATATGCCTTTTAACTTCCTAGCTACTGGTGCCAAGAGTGTTGACTGTGGAGCCAAGCATACTAAAGCTGTGAATAATCTCAATCTGTTAACCATCCATCCTCATGATGCCAACTGGCCCAGTGGTGAGAATCTTTGTCTTCTTGACATTGAATCTCAATCCATATTGAAGGCTGCAGTCAAATATTGCAACTCACAGATTGAATTTGCTCTTCAGTTTCTATAGCTTATGAAATGCTGAGGAAGTTTCACCCTTTTGATTTTCTAACTCCAGCTCTTTGTACATTTCTTTATAATAACTGATTTGTCTTCCTGAGCTGCCCTTTGAAATCTTCTGTTCAGCTCCTTATCTTTGATTTCTTTCCTTTGCTTTGAATTTTCAGTGCTCTAATGCAATATTCAGAGTCCCTTCCAAAATCCATCTTGGTCTTTTCTTCCTCGTTTGCCTTTGTAATGACATTTTCATTCTTCATGGATAATCTTGATAATCTCCCACTACTCATCTATCCCTCACTAGTTAGTTTTCACGTATTCAAATCTGTTTCTGAGATGGTTTTTGGCTTTTGTTTTGTGGTTTTCTGTTTGTTTGTTTTTTTAATTCAGATGGGATAGACTCAAAGTCACATTTTGGTTCTTGCGGATTTGATTTTCTTTTCTTTAGCTTCAGTTTGAACTTATGTATGAGTAGATGATGATCTGTTTCACGATCAGCACCTGGCCTAGTTTTCACAGATTCTCCAATGATACTGAACTTCAACAATTCTTCCCACAGATGTAGTCAATTTTATTTCTGTGCTGACCATCAGGTGAGGTCCCTGTAAATACTCTGCATTTATGTTTCTAATAAAAGGTATTTGAAATTAGTAAATCATTGACCATACAAAATTCTATTATTTCATCTTCAGCCTCATTTCTGTCACTAAGGCCATGTTTTCTAACTTCTGATCCTTCTTATTAATTCTCTACTTTCACATTATTAGTGCATCCTGGTTACATGTTCAATCAATTTCTAACTAGAATTTCTGGTAGAAATTGTTTGTTCCTTCCTCTTTGGCTCTTGCTGTTTTGAATGATCATAGTACTGACAGGTATTCCTTGTGTGGATATGGATATAATCCTGTCACTCACAACAATGTAGTTCAAGACAGATCTAGAAATAGAATTTTTCATTATGGATGCAAATGCATTTCCCCCTCACCTTTTCATTTCTGGCTTAGTAGATAATATGCTTGTCTGATTCAAAATGTCCAATGCCAATCCATTTCATTTCTCCAGCACCTAGTATACCAATATTTATGTGTTCCATTTCTGTCTTAACAATATTCAATTTGCCTACATTTCATGTTTCTCACATCCCACGTTCCAATAACTAGTGTCTGCTTGCAACTGCTCCTCCTTCTTTCTATTTGCCAGAGGGCTCAACATCAGATACCTTATCTGCTAGTCTAATTTAAGTGTGCTTTATTGTGTATGGGGTTTTCTAAGGCCTTTTGTGTTGGAAGTAGATGGGAAATGCTTCTGGTTTTTAGATCTTCAACTTAGAGCAATATCTCAGAGACAAGCATTTTACCCAGAAAAGCAGATGAGACATAATTCCCATTGCGAAAGTAACCAATTAAGTGCTGGTTTCCCAACCCCCATCCCTTAAGTGCCTTTGTTTTTGTTTCGTCCATGCCCTGTTCTACCTGCATATATTTCCAACAGGATCCATGTCCGCCTTTACCTTCCTGACCCCTGCTTTGCCTGGTCAGCACTCCCCTCCCTCTTTTCCCACACAGCCCTACATATGGTGGGTGGCTCAGGCCTCCAGTGACTTCTGTGGTAGTGTGTGGTCTGTTCTGCTACTGATGCTGTTCCATTCTGTCTTGAGGCTGCCTACTATGGGCAGCATCTGCATGAGAGATCACATGGTACTTCCCAAAATATTTCCGTGTTGGCAAATTATTTTAAGTGCAATGATTCTGTATATTCGCTCCATCTTCTTTTGATGCTTTCTGAATTGTTTAAGATTTTGACCATAGCTGCCTTCAGTATTGCA
>NW_006400236.1:362525-366063 GCF_000299155.1 Elephantulus edwardii | reverse complement strand
GCCATCCCTCCACCCTACCAAGCATGATGTCCATCTCCAAGGACCTCTCCCTCCTTACAACATGTCCAAAGTATGTCAGACGGAGCCTCAGAATTCTTGCCTCCAAGGAGCAGCCTGGTTTAACCCTCTACAGGATGAATCTGTTTGTTTTCTTGGCAGTCCAGGGTATATTCAATATTCTTCTCCAACACCACAGCTCAAAGGCATCAATTCTCTTTCTATCCTCCTTAGTCATGTCCAACTCTCTGATGCATAACAAGTGATTGCAAAGACATAGCCTGTATCAGACACACCTTAGTCTCAAGAGTGACAAAAAATTGAATGTATAGTACTGGATAATTTGATTTCCAGCTTTGTTTCTGTCACCAAGCTTGTATTTTCTGACTATTCTTACATGAAACCTATATTTGGACTAGGAAGCAGTCCTCGGAACAGAATAAAGAAACACTTCATGGTTTAAAATCAGGAAAGGAGTGCATAAGGGATACATCCTGTCTCCATACATTTTCAATATATATGCAGAATTGAACGTTCAAGAAGCTGGGCTTTAGAGGGAGGAAAGTGGCATTAGGATTGGAGATAGACTCAACAACTTACGGTATGCAGATGACACCTTGCTTGCTGAAATTGAAGAGGACCTGAAGTGCTTGCTGCAGATGGTCTAGGACTGTAGTCTTCAATATGGATTGAAGCTTACCAAGAAGAAGACAAGATTCTCACCACTGGGTGAATTGGCAGCACCATGATAAATGGAGAAGAGATTGAGGTTGTTAACAATTAAGGCTTGCTTGGCTCCACATTCAACAATCTTAACACCAGCAATCAGGAAATCAAAAGACAAATTGGGAAAATATGATGTCAAGGACCTCTTCAGAGTAGTGAAAAGCAATGATGTCAGCCTAGAGACTAAAATGTACTTAATCCAGATCATGATCTTCACAATTGCTTGCTATTCATCAGAGTTGGACAATTGCTAACGATGACAGAAGAAGAATCTATGCCTTCGAGTTTTGGTGTTAGAGAAGAGTCTTGAACATACTGTGGACTGCCAAGAAAACAAAGAGTTCTGCTTTGGAGAGGGTGAAATCATGTTTCTCCTTGGAGGCACAGATTTTGAAGGTCTGTCTCATATACATTGGGAATGTGGCTTGGAGGGACCGATGTTTGGAAAAGGACATCATGCTTGGATTTGTGGAGGGACAACATAAGAGAAGAAGACCCCGAAAAAGGTGGATTATTAAAGTCACTTCAGCATTGGAAATTGGTACGTCATAATCAGTGAGACCAGCTCAGTACAGGGAAGGCTTCACAGCTGCTGTGTATATGGTTGTTATGGGTCACAGGTGACTCAATGGCACATAACAACAAACAACAACAAGTGTTAACTAAATGGAACAGGACATGGAACACGGGTCTTGAGTGTCTTTCTGAAAGGGCCAGTGGGAGTAAGAATAGCACAGCCTGTCTCTGTCCCAGAGCAGAAAGCAGATAAAGAGCTTGTAGCCCAACCACATGGTGCCTGTAGAGCCTCACCAGCAACAACATAGTCATTTACTCATTGTTGTCTCAGAGTTGTGATAATGAGAATCAGCTTTATCAGGGAAGTAAGCTTTATCAGGGAAGTAAGATACAGAGTGGAGGAGGGAAACAATATCACCCACGCACATTCAGATTTTGGCCAGAATTTCAAGGTACAATTCCTCAATTAGTCCAGGCCCGGGTTTCAGTTCGGCAGTCAAATCCAATTCACCTAGCAAGGTTTGCTAGTTATAGGTCAGTTCCTGCTTCAAGCATCCAGGAAGAGCAGGAAAAAGCTTTGTGCCACCGTCTCTCCACTACCAGGGTCTCACATAAGTCTTGTCTTAACAAGTCTTATTTGCCTTAATCCTTCTTGCTCATTTTAGGAAGCACTTTTTTCTCTTATCCTAGTCCCAAAGCTGTTGGTGATTTTCAGGATCATGTGGGCTTTCAAGACTATATGTATCTAGTTAAAAGGTAATTGGAGACCATAGGGGATCAACCATAATGAAAGCAAGCAAGCAAACAAACTTTTAGGTTAACATCACACCCAGAAACATATTGAGAATATGTTAGATGAATCTTTTCCAACCTGTTTCCAAAGAGTATTCTGGCTTAACTTTTCCCAAGAAATATCTGTGTCTGTTCTTTGGACAATCCATAGGGTATTATTTAGTGCTCTTATCCAGAACCACAATTTAAAGGGATCAATTATTCTTCTGTTATCCTTTTTCAATTTTCAGCTCTCAACTGTGTAACAAGACTTCTAATTAGATAATTATTAACTTAACCCAAAAAAAACATTTAATGTAAAGAAAACAAAATTGAAAATTTGAGAACATTTACCACAAAATAATTTATAACACCAAGGACATGAGAAAGGAATAATGCAAATGGTGGATGAGCCAAAAGAGAAAAGCCAACATTTCAAAGTGTCATTGCAATTTCGGTGACAGAGCAGAAAGTCTGGTTAAAAGTTTCTCATTAGTCAATACAAGGTCAGCTGGGTAATTCTAATTATTAGTTAAAGGGACATAGTACAATGCCTCAAGATACACAAAGATTTTTAACAGACGCAAACAACTTCCCCCCAACACACACACTGTATTACATTATTCAAAGTTAAATGATGCATTGGATAATGCTCATACATGATATTTCAAAGTAAATTGGGAAGTAGCTTTCAAGTGGCTATATATTATAATGACTTTTTATAAAAAGTCAAGGACTCACCATAAATCTAGAAGACAGTGAAGGCAAATTTTAAGACACAACTAAGTGATATGAACCAAGATTATGTTATTTTGTGGATTGTTTGTTTTCCCCTTTTTCTAACTTTTCCTTTACTCTTCTTTTTTCTCACTTTTCTGTAACCATTTCTATCAATCCCCATTTTGGAGACATGTAAAGAAAGGAAATCTGATGCCAAGGACCTTTTCAGAGTGCTGAAGACCGGCAGGGTTAGACTTGCTTTGTGCATGTCATTAAGTCAGACTTGTCCTTGGAGAAGGACATCATGCTTGGAAAAATGAAGGGAAAGCACAGGAGAAGAAGACCATGGAGGAGATCTAGTGACACAATAATTGGGGAAATGGGGATGGGGTGATGTAGACAATCTCATTGGCTCAGAATAGGGCAGGATTCAGAGCTACTGTGCGTAAGGTTATTATGAGTTACAGGTGAGTTGATGGCATATAATAACAACTAGAGACTTCGTTTATTATTTTTTTATTATGTGACTACTACAGACATTTGCAGTGTAAGACTGACAAAATATACAATCAACATGGATTAATAATTATTTGTTGCTAGAATGCAAAAATTGGAAGCAATAAGGGAAGTATGGTAGTTGGGAATTACAATCTTGGTGATAGCAATAAGGAAAGTATGGTAGTTGGGAATTAAAATCTTGGTGATAGAAATAAGAATGGAGAGACTGGAACCCTTATTCACTGTTGGTGGGAGTGTAAAATGGTGCAACCACTGTGGAAAGCATTGTGGCGCTTTCTCAAAAAGTTGC
>NW_006400236.1:355921-361815 GCF_000299155.1 Elephantulus edwardii | reverse complement strand
AGACATGGATTTCATCTTATAGACTTCATCAGAATCAGATTGCTTGCATCTGTGCGAAGAATATTTGGAGAAACTCAGTATCAGTAGTAAAAACCAGGCTAGATGTTGAAAAAATAAAAATAAGTTCACAAGAACCAAAATATTACCTGAAGACTATCCTACCCGAATTTTAAAAATCATCTCCAGAATACAGTAGAGGCATTGAATATTAGTAATCAAACACCAGATGAGTTATGGGATAATATCAAATCCATCAACCATGAAAAGAGCAAGAGTTCATTACAAAGACACAAAAGGAACAGAAGACCAAAATAAATGTCAGAATAGAAAAAAAAATTGCACTCGGACCTTGAAAAGCCAAAACAAAAGCATGAAATGCCAAAGTAAAATAAATGAGCAGAAGTGTTCAAAGCACAAATAAAAGTAGACAGCATTAGAAGATAAGAGATATTGTAATGAAATATAAAAAGAGTTGGCGTTGAAGAACATAAAGAAATGAACTTGCCTGATGTTTTTAAAGTTTAAAGAACTGAAAAACAAATTTAAGCCTTAAACTACAATACTAAGAAATGTCATGGGCAAAACAACAATTTTTTTTTAAGTGAACTGGGGGACAGGGAGGAAAATGTACAAAAATGAATGAATGGAAATCCAAGTTCTTTATAAACTTTCATTAAAATCTTAATTAAAGAAAGAAAAAGGTTCAAAAGAAAACATCTCAGGAACTTCCTTTCACTCCTCAAAATAGAAATTGCTCCATTTCTGGAACCTGGTAGCCCCTCTCTGCAGACCTAAGAATGCAATAGACTTCAGGAGAAAGGGCTGCAATCAATTCAGTCTCACTTTCGGAGTCAGCTCATATTGAGGCTAGGGAGTAAGGGGTCTGCAATTCCCCGGCAGTGACACTGCCCAAGTGAGAAACCTGGCCACATATAAAAGAAGTCAGTAGATTTCAGGAGAAGGGGCTGCACTTAGAGGAAAGACTAACTCCTAGACCCAGTACATTGTGGGGTGGGAAGTAAAGGACCTACAACTCCCCTGCAGTGAATTTCCTCCATGTATGGCATACCTAGTCACTGCAGAGGCCAGACTACACACCAAAAAGGACAATAAAAGTTCAGAGAGGGTGCTTCAATCATGCAAGAGACTCACTATCAGAGCCAGCATATTGAAGTGCTGGGGAGAGAGGTGCCTCACATCCCTCTGGACAAAAACTACTTCAGGTCAGGAAACTGGTCTTGCCATTCTGAAGAACAAAGAGGACAATAGACTTTAGAAGAAGGAGCTACAATAAAGTGAGGTACTTGCAGAGCTGCACTGCAGCCAGAGAGGTTCTGAATGACTTTAAGAAAGGCAAACTTTCTCACTCCATAGGCTCAGAAAGGTTTTTCAATAAAGCAAATATTCCATCACATAGACGAAACACTTTACGTATGCAACTAATCAAGAACATTATAAAAATAAAGATCAAGAACTATCAACAACTTCCACAGACACAATAGAAATTGCCTAACATATAACAAAAAAAAAAAAACAAACCAACCTTCACATAAGATGAAAAAAGCAACAGGCAACTTCAAGCATTACTATATAACAAAATAAGACTTTTCCTTAAAAAGCAAAGCATATTATTACATACTGGTTACTCCAGAGACGGAAAGGCAGAAGAAATATAGTGACATGGAGTCATATGAACAGCTACAGAAGAAGGTGCAAATGAAGAAAGAATGGGAGCCATAAATAACGTGTCTACCAGAAAGACAAAGAATCAGAAGAAATATATTGATGTGGAGTTATATGAACAGTTAAAAAAGAAGGTTCAAATGATATAAGAAAGAATGGGAGCCGTAAATAAATTAATACTCCAGAGACAGGGATTCAGAAGAAATATATCAATGCAGAGAAATTTGAACAGCTACAGAAGAAATTACAAAAGATCCAAGAAAGAATGAAAACTATAGATAAAGATATATAATAACTTTATAATTCATCACAAGATGTAGAGGGTTTTAAATAATTTAAAAGCGATATATGAGAGAGTATTATGGTTATCACAAGAGTCCACAATTAAGGTTGCATAGTGGAATGTACTTGGGGCTGTGGGAAGGGTGCGGGGGGATTGTGAACCAGGAAGGGATTATTTCTTTTACCTTTCAAAGACAGGCATGAACTGGGGGAGGAGAGAGGGCTGGGCGGGGAAAGAAGTGCAGCAATGAATGAATGGAAATCCAAAAGCTCTGTAAATATTCATTAAAATTATTAAAATAAAATAAAAAGTGGGGGGAAAAAACAACAATATGAAGAGGGTATAGCCAGTACATCACTGGAGAGGGTATAGCCAAAACACTTCTAGACAGAGATGCATGAAAACACAATCCAGAATACCAAGACTGAAATGGTAGAAGTTTCCAACATGGTGAAGGGACAAAAAGCAGAAAAGAAGAAATCGAGCTGAGAAGCAGTGATCTTGAGGTAAAAATCTCAATAGAAATATGCTAGAAAAAAATAATAGAGGAGACAGAAAGAAAATGAAGAAAACATTAGAATCATATGGGATAACAACATATCTATGATTGGAATTCCTGAACATATAAAGTGCAGGGAAAGCACAGAGAAAATTAGGGAAGAGATACTAGAAGAGAACTTCCTAGGTATTATGAAGAATGAGGAAATCCACACTCAAAACACTCAGTGAACACTAAACAGACTAGATCCTAAAAGAAAACATAAAATATTGATAAATATCTTTGTCAAATTTTTCAAAGTCAAAGATAAGGATAGAATATTAAAAGCAGTATGAGAAAAACAGAGTCATCTATAAAGGAGAATCAATTAGACTGAGTTCTGATTTCTCAGCAGAAATTATGTGAACAAAAAAGGAATGGGGAGAGTCAGAAGGAAACAATTTCTAGCTGAAAATCCTCTTCCCAGCAAAGTTGTCAAAAAATATGAAGTAGAAATTAGGTAATTTGCAGAAAAGCGGTGTAACTTAAGAAATTTGTGAAAGTAAGACCAACTATGGAATAATGTTTAAGGGAAGCCTTCACAAAGAATGAGCAAAGGAAAGTGGATGGAACAGAGTAACAAGAAACAACAGGAAATAAAACAGAGCAAAATGGCAGTGATAAAACCTGGCCAGTCAATAATCACACTTAATGTGAAAGAATTAAATACACCAATCAAGAGAAAGGGAGTAGCAAAATAGATAAAAACCTAAATCATATCCACATGCTGTCTACAAGTAACACACTTAAGAAACCTAGAAGAAAAGATTGATTAAAATTCAAAGGCTGGGCTAAAATATATATAAAGACACACCTTAAAAAGCCAAAGTGGCAATATTAGTCCCTGAGAAAATAGACTTCAAGATGAAATCCATAATAAAAGATAAGAAAGGGCACTATATAATGATTGTTGTTGACTGTGGTCAAGTGTGCCTCATAGAGACTCAATAAACAAAAGACCTGATGCCTTTCCATAACTATTGTCAATTCCAAGTGGCATGTGGTTTAGGGAAGTGGGTGCCACTCCTGCTAAAGGCACAATAACTCAAAAAGATATAACCTTGGCCAACATCTACTCACCAAATGATATTTTGTTTTGTGACATTGAGTTGTTTGAGACCCTATGTACAAAAGCTATGAACCCTGCTCATTGCCAACCTCATTGTCTATGACACAGCTACCCCATTTTCCCAGTTATGGAGTCAATCTATCTCATCCAGGGTCTTCCTTTCTTGCTCTGTTCCTCCACCCTTCCAAGCATTATGTCCCTCCTCAAGAGTCGATCCATCCTTACAATATGCTCAGAACTGCACCACTGCTCTTGTGTTGGTGTTTTCACACACCACCTCAGTGTGAAGATTGTTCTCTGATATTGGTTGATGAATCATGTGTTCAAGGTTAAGGTGGCTATAGACCAATGGGGTCTAGGAAAGCCATTTATAAACGTTTTTGACACCTTGAATGTTCAAATTAAATTTGTTGCTTGATATCTAGAAACACATCTAATTAACAAATACAACAGAGAGAGAGCTCAATTGGCCTAGTGGATAGAAAGTGATGCTACCAAGCCAAAGGTAGATGATTTTACTCTGCAGCCCTCAAACGTGGTTTTAATTGTTTTTGATCTAATATTCTTCTAAGTGGCAAAACACTGGTCTGTCCATTTGCTATACAGAGGTAACTCATGGTTACTGTGACGCTAAACACTGTGACACTGATGTGTCAAATGTGATAATGGATACCTATGGTGGACAGTGTTTGGTGGAGCTCCCCAATTAAAACAAGGTAGGAAGCAGGAGTGGCATCCACTTCTGAAATAGCTTGCCTCTGGAAACTCTACGAATGTGGAGAACTGATGGTTATACAACTGAAAAATCATTACAATTTTTCAGGTCTTTCAATTATAGTCACCATGAGTCATCTACGACTCAACAGCACTTAGCAAAAAACAACACCACATCTAATTATAAAGAAGAAATTATTACATATACTCTTACAGCAGGTTAATGTCATAGATGATTCTAAAAGAAGATACTCAGCTCAACTTGGTGGAGTGAAGAGTAGGAGCCAACGAATGCTTTCTGGGGGCAATGATGCTTGATGCCAATTTAATGAAAGCCAATACATAATACTTTACATTATGCAAAGCAACTTTTTAATGTACTTGCATTAACTCTAATACTTTCAAAACACCGTAATAAATTTTCATTATGCTACTTGAACCACAAGGAAACCAAGGTATGTACAAATGAAATACTTATTCCGACAATAAATTGCGGCAAAGTGAAAGAACTGTGTATGTACACCATCTTACAGGGCTGTGCCCTCATCCTAAAAGATGTGTGACCATTATCTAAGAGACTGAGGCAAAGATTAAGAGGATAATGCAAGTGTTAGACACAGATTAAGAAAACAATATGGGAATTTTGGATAAGAAGTGGTCATATGTTAGCAGTAAGTGTCTCAAGAATGTAGTAGAAGGTTATTAATCTGGATGTGTAGGGTCAGCTGTGTGTAGATTCTGACTTACCAGCATACACCAATACTCGTCTATGTGTCTGTCTTAATTTGTCTTCTCATCTATTTTTATTGTATGAATATTATTGATTCACTAGGTAAAATGGGTAGATAATACAAGGTCTTCAAAAATTATATTTTGTACCTATAGGTGAAGTTGTTGTTGATGTTGTTGTTGCTGTTGCTGTTGATCACCATCAAGTCAGGCCTGACTCATAGTGACCCTATGAACAAAAGACCTGAAGCTTTTCTATAATTATTAACATTTATCAAAGTTCATAGAGTTTCCAGAGACATGTTGTTTAGGAAGTGGATGACACTTCTGCTGCCCCTAAAATAAGTCAATCATTAAATGTATTGGCATTGAGGTGAGTCCAATTCATAAACACACTGTGAGACAGAGTCGAACTGCCTCATATGCTTTTCAAAGTGGAAATTTTTACAAAGGAAGACTACCATCTTTTTTCATTTGAACCCGCAAGTAGCCATGCAGGTTGAACTCTTTTACTACTACTCTTACCATTAACTAAGTCAAATTAAAGCTTCATGAGCATATTGTACGTGAACTATTACAAATATCACTTTATTTGTATTATTAGTAATCCATAGGATTTACTCATTGTACAGGAGACAAAATAGACTCAATGATTTCATGACTCGGACTGTTTGTTGCTGTTGTTATGTGCCGTCGAGTCGTTTTCGACTCTTAGCGACCCTATGCACAACAGCCCTAAACCCTGCTCTATCCTGCGCCAACCGCACTGCCACTGACACACGCATCCCGATTACCCCAGTCACCGAATCAATCCATCTCATAGAGGGTCTTCCCCTCCTGCGCTGTCCATCCCCCCTCCCAAGCATGATGTCCCTCTC
>NW_006400236.1:352505-354631 GCF_000299155.1 Elephantulus edwardii | reverse complement strand
TGGAGAACAACCACTTGGCCAACTGACTGGAAGAGATCTATCTTTGTTCCCATTCCAAAGAAAGGTGACCCAACTGAGTGTGGAAACTACAGAACCGTGTCATTGATTTCACATGCAAGCAAGAGACTGACTCAGACTAGGGTTCTTATTGTAAAATATATGTCTTGTCTTCCCCTCCCCTCAGTGCTTCCTCATCCTGAGAGGAAATATAGATTTGAGCATCCCGGGAATCTCACTCGAAACCTTCAGAAAATATTGACAAGGATGAATCATGAAGCCTCCAGAGCTAATAAAGCAAGTGAGAGAAAGCAAAGAAACAGGGATTATGCTCGCATTCAGTCTAAGATTTACCCCAAAAGAAAAACTTGTGTCTGAAAGAAATAAAAAGACTTCAAATTTAAAGACCAAACTGTCCAACTGTCTAGAAATGACCATCACATAATTTCTAATCCTGCAACTGAACTAAAGAAAATAGCTGAGACAAGACACATATAAATAGAGTGTGTCACAAGCCGACTTTGATAAATGAAAGCAAGAAAGTTGGATGATACAGTGATAAAAAATGCTTCACCTCCCTCTATCTGTGAAGAGAATGAAGAGAAAACAGATGGACATTCTGAAACATTTGAAAACTTCCAGAGCAGATAAGATCTATACAATCACAATGCAAGTAAAGAGATGCAGTTTGCAAAGATCATTGAAGGAAGAAGCAATATTCTGGAATATTCCTCATGTGATTTGATGAACAATGCCATTGGATTGTGTGTGTGTGTGTGTGTGTGTGTGTGTTTTTAATAAAATTTATATTTTATACTGGTTTGCTTACAAATCTTGTATATACTTGTTTATCACAATGGATCTTTGCCATTTCCTTTACACATCCCTCCCCCCACCCATCAAATTGTGTGATCTATCCTATGATTAACTCCCTCACACCCTGCTCTTCATCACTCCTCAGCTCCCACACTCCTCCCAAATAAGGCATGTTTATTATTGTTATGATGTGGTGTTATTAGATGCCATGAAATTAAGTACAAGTCATAATGACCCTATTGCTACAGTCACTCTGTCAATCCATCTCTTTGAGGATCCTCCCATCTTTTGATGACCCTTCACTTTTCCAATCATGATATCTCTTTCCAAGTAATGTAGCTGTTGTTATAACTATGTGCCTTTGAGTCATCTGTGACTCATACTGATCCTATAAACAATGTTTCTGAAGCTTGCCCTGCCAGGAGACAAAGTCATTGTTTCTGACACACTTGACCCCATTGTCAGAGTCACTATGTCTAGCCCAATTTGAGGAGGATTTGTAACATTTGCTGCAAAAGATTAAGAAATTAAGCCTTATGCATTGCAATTAACATCAAGAAAACAAACATCCTTGGCATGAGGCTAGTAGGCAGGATCATGATACATAGAGAAAAGATTGAGGTTGAAAACAATTTAATCTTACCTTGATAAACAATAAACACTTTTGGCAGTCAGGCAATCAAAAGATGAGTTGCATCAGGAAAATTTCCTGTCAAAGAAATTTCCATAGGATTAAAGAGCAGTGCTATCAGTCTAGAGACTAAGGCACAACTGGCCATGATTTTTTTTTTTTTTTTCGTTTTCATGCTATGCAACTGAGAGCTGGACAATGACTAAGGATTACAGAAAAATAATTGATCCTTTTGAATTGCAGTGCTGGAGAAGAGTATTGAACATAACGTGAATTGCCGGGGAAACAAACAGATAAAGGTGGAAAAGGGAAAGTCAAGTGACTCCTTGGAGGAAGAGATCATGATACTCTGTCTCACATAATTTGGGCATGCTTCTAGGAAGGATCAGTCCTTAGAGAAGGACATTAGTTGGAAGGGTAGAGGATCAACACAAAAGAGGAAGATTCTGGATGAGATGCCACTAATTTTTAAATGCACAGAGCTTGGAAAGCTTTAAGATTCATCAGGATTATAAAGTATATAAAGCGTTCTTGAATGATTGAAGATAAATAATAATTACACAATTTTAATTTTTTTGGCATGATACTGTCCTCATAGTGGGAATTAGTGTCACTCTGCTGACCAATTTTTCTTTTTTTATTTTATTAATTTTAATGAACATTTACAGAGATTTTGGACTTC
>NW_006400236.1:347153-352024 GCF_000299155.1 Elephantulus edwardii | reverse complement strand
CCTTGCTATTGTGAACAAAGCCATGATAAACATGGGTGTGCATATATCTGCTTGGATGTCAGTTATGGTCTCTTTGGGGTATACTCCCAGTAGTGGAATTTCTGGGTCAAATGGTATCTCTATTTGAAACTTTTTGAGAAAGTGCCATACCACCTTCCACAGGGGTTGCACCATTTTACACTCCCACCAACAGTGAATAAGAGTTCTAGTTTTTCCACGACCTCGTCAGTATTTGTTGCTTGCTGTTCTGTTAAATTTTGCTATTCTGATTGGGGTGAGATGATATCTCATAGCTGTTTTGAGTTGCATCTCTCTTAGAGCTAAGGATTTTGAACATTTCTTCATGTGCTTGTTGGCCATCAGAATGTCTTCTTTGGTGAAGTGTCTGTTCATATCCTGTGCCCATTTTTCAATTGGATTATTTACCTTTATCTTGTTGTGGGGCTCAAGTATTTTGTAAATTCTAGATATAAGTCCCTTATCTGACATGTCATTCCCAAATACTTGTTCCCAGTCTGTGGCTTCCCTTTTTACCCTGTTGGAGAAGTTTTTGGATGTGCATAGGGATTTGATTCTTAGAAGGTCCCATTCTTTTCAAAGAGAATGGCGAACTGTGGGGCGGGGTGGGCAGGGAGAAAAATGCAACAATGAATGTATGGAAATCCAAGATCTCTGTAAATGTTCATTAAAGATAATTTTTAAAAAATGAATTTAAAAAAAAACCGAAACAATCAAGAAACCAACTAAGTCTAAGCCTTTCAAAGCTTCTTTCCATACAATATTGTAAAAGAAGCAAATGACTTGTAAGGAAATAGGACTTCTTAAAGAATTTGTGAAAACAATTATCACTTTAAAGGGAATTAAATAAAAACTGATTTGAAAAGATCTCAAAACTGAAATTCTAGAATACTACAGAAAAAATAATTAAACAAATTTTTAATACAATTAACATTTTTAGGTTCCATATTTTTGTCTTATATGTTAATAATAACCTATTTCTACTAAATTAGTATTAGCTCAACAGCAAACCATATCAACATTTAGTAGCTTACAAAATTTTTCACCTCTCATAGGCTTTATATATTTGTGACTGTGAGTTTACTAAGCTACCCTCATTTTGTATATTTTCTAATTCCAGTATCCTAGCTCTGATGGCCTAGTGGCAGGAAGCTGCGTTGCAATTCGGAAGGCTACTGATTCGAACCCACCAGCTGCTCCACCCGAGAAGAATGGACTATTTCCTCCTGTGAGATAAATTGCCTCTGAAAAATCCCTCGAGGGTCAGCTATGAGGCAGTTCTGACTCAATGGTACACAACAGTAAAGAAGTAGGAAGCTCAGGGAGTTGATTGGTAAGAAGCTGCACTACAATTCTCAAGGCACCTGCTTCGAATCCACCAGCTGTTCTATGGGAAAAGGTTGAATAATCTTCTCTCGTGCAATTAACTGCCTCTGAAAACCCAATGAAGGGCCAACTATAACTATAGGTCAGTTCCCACTCAACATCACACAACACTGACACAACACACAATAAAAAGTAGTCTCTTGTGAGAATATACAATTCTTATAACAAAGAGGAAGGAGTAAGACAATTGAAGAAAACTCAAAAGCCTCTTAAAGATTCTGATTGGAATTTACCTCAACCAAACCAAAAACCACTGCCCTAAAATCAATACTGATTCAAATAAACTCTACAGGACAGGGTAAACATACTTCAAAGGGGTTTTTCAGGCTGCAATTTCTTTCTTTCTTTTTTTTTTTTTTTGCTTTTATTTTATACTGATTTAGTTACAATGTTTGAATTAATGTTTTTTCACACCAGACCATTCCCATTTCGCTTAACTCTCCCCCATCAAATCATGTTGTTGTTATTGTTGTTGTTGTTAAGTGCTGTCGAGTCATAGATGACTCATAGTGACCCTATGAATTTAAGACTTGGAAACTTGTTTAACTTTCAGCCTTTCTCCAGGTTCATAGGGTTTCTGGAGGCAAATTCTTTCAGTAGTGGATGCCACTCCTATTTTCAAGCTTGTTTTTATCAGGGAGCTCCACTAAACACTGAGCACCATTAGTAACCTTTATCACATTTGACACATCAGTGTCACAGTGTTCAACTTCACAGCACCCAGGAGTTACCTCTTTACAGCAAGTGGACATGCCAGGACTATACAGCCTAGAAGAATATTTGACTAAAAACAATTTTAAACAGGCCTAAGTGGCACTGATTAAAATCACCCACCTTTGGCTTGATAGCATCACTTTCTGTCTACTATACCAACTTAGCTCTCTCTATGTTGTTGTTAAGTGCCATCAAGTAGTAGATGACTCATAGTGACCCTATGAATGAAATACCTGAACACTTGTATAACTTGAATCCTTTCTCCATCAAATCATAGGGTCTTTTTAAAAAAAATCAGAAGACATTTGCAGAGTAAATGAATTTTTCATACCCACAATTAACATCCTTGGTACCAGCAGTCAGGAAATTGAGATATATTGCACTGGAAAGTTGGCAATTTCCAAGTTATTGAGGAGTAATAACATCAGTTTTAGGGCTAAGGTGCATCGGATTCAAGCCATGGTATTTCTGATCATTTGCCATGCATCTCAGAGCTGGACAATGAATAAGGATAGCACAAAGAGCATTGATGCCTTTAAGTTGTGAAGTTGGAGAAGAGTGGTCAATATCACATGGACCACCAGAAGAACAAACAAATATGTCTTGGAGAAAGCGCAGTCAGAGTGCTCTTTAAAGGCAGAGCTGATGAGGCTTCATATCATACACTGTGAGCATGTTGCTAGGAGGGGCTACTTCTTGAAGAGGAACATGATGCTCAGAAAGGCAGAGGGTTGACGAAGGACAGAGCAGGTTTGTTGACGCGGTTACCCCTGCAATGGGCTCTAATGTGTCAGAAAGTGTGAAGCTGTCCCAGGATAGGAAGGGACTAGGATCTGTTGTTCCTAGGGTTATTATGGCTTGTCCTTGACTCAATAGCATGTAACAACAACAATACATTTTCCCACAAGATTCATGATCGAACTCACAACACAATTGTACTTTTTTTCACTTCTTCTATGCAATTCTCATTTCCATGAATTCTTCTGCTCTACCTTTTCCTGCTTCTAAGTTTGATCCTTTGGCAAAGACCAGCCTTGCTGGTCTCTTAGGCCTGGTATGACACTCAAGATTATGATGCTAAAAAAATAAAAAAAGATTATGATGCTTAGTCAACATTTAAACCTGAAATAAATGTCACTCCTGTGACTCAATGTTAGCCTAACAATAATGAGGTTGAGAAGATGTATAAGGTAACACATAACACTAGGGAAACACTTCCTCTTTAGAAAAATCTACCATATAAATAAATTTAAAGAGCAGAGCTGGCCCAAAACTGCAATCTTTGTGGAAGCTGATTGTTGCATTTTCCTCCTACGGAGTGACTAATGGATTTGAACTGCCAAATTTTTATTTCTCAGTCAAATACTTTAGCCAATGTGCTACCAAGGTTTTTTAGCTCTCACCTTAGTCAAATATACTCATTTTAATGGGACAAAACACTCACTAGTTGATGTCATCAATCCAAACACCAGTGTGGCAGGAATGGACACTTTCTCAAAGAAAAGACAAAGGCTGAAGCTGTATAAGATTCTTATAAGGAAGGAACAAAGAATTGGGAGAACTACTATACTAGAATATGTGATAATAGAGTCGCACATATTTAGTCCTTTCCCCAAAACAGAATTAATCTACATTTCGACTCTGAATAGCTTTCCTAATCGCATCATTGGAGTGTAATACAGGATTTCTCAATTCATAGCATGCACATATATGGTTCTACTGAATTCAGAGTCCTGTGAACTAAAAATCAAGTTGCCACAATATCCATTCACCCACTAATTGCAATTGAGTCATAATTAACTCATATCAGATCTCCATTAAAGGTCTGAAGTTGAATATAGCGCCGGGCGAGTTTGTCTCTCTCCCATATTCACCATATACCCTGCAAATATTAACCAAACACATAGTCTTCTTGTAGTATCTCGTCAAATACAAGAAATATGACGATATTTTTGTCTTTTAACATCTTTATTTGAAGTCTAACATTCATTAGATGCATGGAAAGTCTGCAAAGGTATAACATTTTAACCAAATATTTTGCTTCTTCATAATATGAGTTGGCATTTTTTAAGCCTCCAATAAGAATTCCTTGCCTGTATGTTGCCCAACCCCATACTAGAAGTAACAGATTTTAAGGGGCTCTTGTGAATATTTGCACAGAAGCATTCTACTTCTTGCTTTTTATTATTTTAAGTCAAGCAAATTTGCTGTAATAAGGAATAGTTCCAATATGCCAATGACTTAACAAACACACACAAAAATATGCTTTTGTTCAATGACTATGGATCAGTTGCAATAATTATACTACTATGAATGCCTTCTTACTCCAGAAACCAGAATGATGAAACATCGCACATCTTTTACACACCTCTTAACATGTTTGATTTGTATAATTCTGAAGGCATAGAAAAAGCAACATGATTGTTTATTACAATTTGCAATGTCCTTAAAAGCTTTTGCTTGTATGTAAGCATAACTCATTCTCCACTAGCTCAAGGTCAGTTTCAACCTTCCAATAATGGAGATGTATACTGGTGGTGGGTGGAGCTGGGAAGTAAGTGGGTCAGGCACTGGGCTAGGGGTGCGGTCAACACTGTAACTAATGCTTAACTCCACATTAAGGGATTTATCTTTCACTGCTCCACAAATTGCTTGTCTGTCAGATACTCCTCTAAATCTGAACATTCAGATTAAGACAGAGTAGGAAGAAAGATTGGCCACCCACTTCTGAAATAGCAGGCCTCTGAAAACCC
>NW_006400236.1:324556-342923 GCF_000299155.1 Elephantulus edwardii | reverse complement strand
GCCTGAGACAGGCCATGGTCTTTGCAGTCGCTTGTTATGCATCAGAGACTTGGACAATGACTAGGGACGACAGAAGGAGAGTGGATGCTTTTGAGCTGTGGTGCTGGAGAAGAGTACTGAATGTACCATGGGCTGCCACGAAAACAAACAGATTCATCTTGGAGAGGATGGAGCAATTGGGGGGTTGGTGTGTTGAAATTAGTGAGACTGGCTCAAGACTGGACAGTCTTGACAGGACAGTCCTCTCCTTGGAGGCAAGTGATATTGGGCTTCGTCTGACATACTTTGGACATGTTGCCAGGGGTTCTTGGAGAGGGACATCATGCTTGGGAGGGTGGAGGGACAGCGCAGGAGGGGAAGACCATCTATGAGATGGAATGATTCGGTGACTGGGGTAATCGGGATGGGTTTGTCAGTGGCAGTGCGGTTGGCGCAGGATAGAGCAGGGTTTAGGACTGTTGTGCATAGGGTCACTATGAGTCGCAAACGACTCGACGGCACATAACAATAACAACAACAACAATGCTTACATACAGTAATGGCAGGAACCTTACAGTTCATATGTTGTTGTTGTGGTTGTTAGGTGCTGTCAAGTCAAATATGACTCAAAGTGACCCTATAAATAGCCAATATGAACCCTCCCCTATGCTGTGCTACCCTCATCTTCTTTGATACCACAGAGCCCTGTGCTGAAGTCATTGTGTCAATCCACCTTGTTAAAGTTCTTATTCTTTGCTGATCCTCCATCTTTCCAAGAATGATGTCCCCTTCCAAGGAATAGCCATACCTAAGAGGATGGAAGGAGAATTGATGCCTTTGGGCTGTGGTGCTGGAGAAGAGTATTGAGAATACCATGGACTGCTAGGAAAACAAACAGACTCATCCTGGAAAGGGTTAAACCGGGTGACTCCTTGGAGGCAAGGATTCTGAGGCTCCATCTAACATACTTCGGACATGTTGTGAGGAGGAACCGGTCCTTGGAGAAGGACATCATTCTTGGGAGGGTGGAGGGACAGTGCGGGAGGGGAAGGCCTTCTATGAGGTGGATTGATTCAGTGACTGGGATAATCAGGATGTGAGTGTCAGAGACAGTGTGATTGGCACAGGACAGAGCAGAGTTTAGGGCTGTTGTACATAGAGTCGCTAAGAGTCGCAAATGACTAGACAGCACATAACAACAACAACAACAACAAACAACAACCTAGCTATATATCCAATCTATGAAAGATGAAGCTTTGTAGTCTTTGTTTTCAAGGAGCACTCTCGCTGCACTTTTCCCCAAGACATATTTGTTTGTTCTTTTGGCAGTCCATGAAATATTTAGTATTTTTCTACATCAAAACTCAAAGGCATTAATTTATCTTTCATCATTCTTACTCATTGTTCAGTTCTCGGATGCATAGCAGGTGATTGAGAAGACCATAGCCTGAATTAGGGGTACCTTAGTTTTGAGAGACCCTTGATATCAGACTTGTCCAATGCACTATGTTCCCTGATTTCCTGACTGGTGATATTAAGGATGTTTTTCTTCTTCTGCATTTTTTTTGATACTTATTGTTGATCCAAGAAAGATTTGACTGTTGTCCTGTAGTTACCACATTTGTTCTCTTGATATTATGATTTATTTCATATTAAAACTGTAGTCCTTGATATTCTGCAACAAGTGTTTCATAGTCTCTTCACGTTCAGCTAGTAAAGCTGTGTCATCTGCATAAAGCATGTTGTTGATGTGTCTTCTTCTGATTCTGATGCTACGTTCTTCTTCACAGACTATGGCTTTGTAAATGATTTGTTGACGATATGTATTGAATAGGTATGGAGAAAGGATACAACCATGACACACATCCTTCCTGATTTTTAAGCCATGCTGTGTCCCCTTGCTCTGTTCAGATGACAGCTTCTTGGGCTAGGTATAGTTCCATATGCGCATAATTAAGTGTTCTGGGATTCCCATTCTTATCAATGTTGGCCATAATTTTTTATGATTCACACAGTCAAACGTCTTTGCATAGTCAATAAAATGCAAATAGACGTTCTTCTGGTATTCTTCTATTTCAACCAACATCCATCTGATATCAGCAATGATATCCCTAGTGCCATGATCTCTTTTAAACCCAGCTAGAAATTCTAGTAGTTTCTTGTCAGTGTACTGTTATAGTCATTTTTTTAATGATCGTCAGAAAGATTTTGCTTGAATAAGATTAATGATATTGTATGATTATTTCATAATATTAATATGTTAAGAAGCTAATCTTCTTACAAAAGTTGTAGAAAGGAAGAAGTTAGTAATATATCCTACCACACTTTCATTATGATATGAGACAATGGACTAAACTCAGTTTGAACCTTCCAGAGTGTGACCCAGTGTCTTCTAAATAATGGACATTAGTTGATTTGTCAAGTTTGTATGTACCCATGTGCCGATGTGCTAAGAATGAAATTTGCCATTTAAGACTACATGTGCATGATCCAAACATGATATTTTCAATTGTTTCATAAACATCTGACAGTTGGATAAGAGATAAAGATGGAAAAAGTAAAATTATTGCTTTTGAATTGTAATTTTGGAGAAAAGGATATCCAGTGTATTGCCAAAACAATAAACCAATCTGTCTTTGAGGAAGTACAAGAGATGTGCTCCTTCGAGGCAAGGACAATTAAACTCCATCTCACACATTTGGGCATGTTGTTAGGAAGGCTGAATCCTTGAAAAAAAGACATCTTGCTAGGAAATGTAGAGGATCAGTGAGTGAAAGAACAAGCCCCAGAGCAAGATAGATCGACACAGTGATTGTAACAATGGGCTTGAGAGGAAAAAAAAAATAATGAGGATGGCCCAGGATAGAAAACAGTTCCTATCTGTTGTTCATAGGATCACATTATTGTTGTTGTTGATAGACACCTTCAAGCTGCCTGTGACCCATAGAGATTAGCAGCTCTGAATTCTGTCCTGTCTTGAGCCAGGCTCACTAATTTCAACACACCAACCCCCCCATTGCCCCAGTTACTGTATCAATTCATCTAATCCAAGGTCTTTTATGAGTTGTAGTTAACTTGAAGACAACCAATAACGGAAACATGTTTCAATGGAAATGTACAGTAGGAAAAGACATTTGAACCTGATTCTATTCTTATTAATCATCCTAAAAATGATGTATATTTAGGTTCTTATACTTAATAATCTTATGATGTCTTCCTCTGATAGATTATTTACTATTTAGTACATCATTCTAGACATGTACCCTCATGGATTGTAATGGTCTGTAACCTTAGAATTATCCTACGCTATGACACTAGACTTGGGTGTGTGACTAGCTTTTGTCAGTGGGACACTAGCAAAAATACTTGATTATGTAGGCTTGGCTTATGGATGATGATAATTCATTGGCATTACATGAACAATCCAAGTACAGCATCCCGGGTGATGAGAGATCATTGACAACCCAAGGTCAATTGAAGGCCGGAGATATGAGTGAGAACATTCTATTTTGTCCTTCTTGTCCAGACCAGAAGACCTATTCCCTTAACCTAGTAAACACTCTTGGCAACAACAATCAGGAAATCAAAAGGTGAATTGCATTAGTTAAATCTACTATCAGGGACTTTTCCAAAGTACTGAGAAGCAAAAATATCAGCCTTGAGAATAAAGTGCACCTAATCCAGTCCATGGTCTTCACAACTACTTGTTATGAATCAGAGTGCTGGATAATGACTAAAAATGGTAGAAGAATTGATTCTTTTTATTTGTGGTGCTGGAGAAGAGTCTTGAAAATACCAGGGACTGCCAAGAAAACAAATAGGTCTGTTTTGGAGCGAGTGAAACCAAATTCCTTTTTGGAGGCTAGGATTTTGAGGCTCCATCTCACCTATTTGGGGCATGTGGCCAGAAGGGACCAATCCTTGGAGAAGGACATCATTCTTGGGAAGGTGGAAAGACAGCACAGTAGAGGAGGACCCCGGATGAAGTGGATTGATAAAGTAACTGGCACACTGGGGGTAGGTGTATCAGAGTCAGTGAGACTGGCTCAGGATAGGGTAGGCTTCAGAGCTGTTGTACATAAGGTTGCTATGAGTTGCAGACAACTCGACAGCACACAACAACAACAACAACAATTATTAATAAAGATAATAAAATGAAAAAGTATAAATAACAATGTATACATTTTTATGTTATTGAAGACTCAGATTCCATTGAATCAAGAAGGCCTTCTTTGCTAATAAGAAAAAACCCAAAACAAACAAAACCTTCATACATGACCTAGGCTGTGCCTTAAATTCTATTCTACATAATTTTTTTTCTTTATAGTGAATTGTTGCTGGTGGTTGTCATTTAATTGGATCCATATAATGACAAATGTTTATTTATCATCCCAAAATGCTGACTGATCCTGTGCCAATTACATATGCATTAAAGTGACCATCATACACCGCCTTCCCACCTAGGAAGCTCATCTTCCGACATTATAAGACAATGTTCTCTCATGATTCAAAGATACCCATGGGCTAATTTTTGAAAGTATAGATGTTCCTTCTGATATTTCAAATACTGGCTGAATAACTTTCAGCATTGTAGTGATGCACAATTATTGATATTAGACTAACAGAGGAGTGGAAGCTATAGTACCTAATATCACCCACTTTTGTTACAATATAAATTCAAAGTACATGCATTTATAGACTGTATACAGGCATAGAAGAAGCCCTTCACTTTCCATGTTTAAAATACTGAGTTGATAATAAAGAATTGATGATTTGAATTCACTAATCATTGTATGAGAGAAAGATGTAACAGTTTGCTTTCATAAAAATTTAACTTCTTAGAACTCATGGAGCAGTTCTACTTTGAAATAAGGTCACTGTGAGTCTGGTTAAATCCAAAGAAGTATGGAGACTATGTATGTATATGGGTGCAGATATACATAAATACACATAAACATACACAAGATGAATATCATCTAAAAGCAGACAGCACTAGAAAGATATTAATTCGTGTTTTAGTGACTTTGCAAAGGCATTTGTCTATGTAGATAATAAAGACTGGCTAACACGGAGAATTCCAGAACTCTTAACTTGTGCTGGCATGAAACCTACACAGAGAACAAGAAGTCTTTGTCCACACAGCACAAAATAATATACCATGGTTTTGAATCAAGAAAGGTGTGTGACAGGGTTGTGTCTTCTTCATACCTATTCAACTTGTATCCTGAGCAATTCACTGGAGAAGCTAGACTATGTGAAGAAGAATGTTGTATCAATATTGGAGGAAGAGTTGTAAACAAGCTGTGCTATGCAGATGGAGTGACCTGGCTTACAGAAAGTGAAGATAACGTGAAACATTTGCTACAGAAGATAAAAGACAACAAATATAAGAGAAAACAAATAACATCACCACTGGGAAAACAGACTACATCGTGATAGACGGAGAAAAGATTGAAGTAGTCATCAATTTCATGTTCATTATACTCATAACCACACCTACAGTAACTGCAGTCAAGAAATTAAAATACATGTTGCGTTAGGAAAATCTGCTAAGAAGCTCTGATCAAAGTGTGGAAGAGCTAGGATTTAAAAGACAGATGTGCTTGATTCAAATCATGGCATCTTTCAAGTCACTTCCTATGAATCTGAAAGCTGGACAATAGATAGTTGTTTGTTGTTGTTGTTATGAGCCATTGAGTCGCTTGCGACTCATAGCGACCCTATGTACAACAGCCCTAAACTCCACTCTGTTCTGTGCCAATCGCACTGTCTCTGACACTCCCATCCCAATTATCCCAGTCACTGAATCAACCCACCTCATAGAGGGCCTTCCTCTCCTGTGCTGTCCCTCCACCCTCCCACGCATGATGTTCCTCTCCAAGGACCGGTCTCCCCTTACAACTTGTCCAAAGTATGTTAGACGGAGCCTGAGAATCCTTGCCTCCAAGGAGCCACCCGGTTTAACCCTTTCTAGGACAAATCTGTTTGTTTTCCTAGCAGTCCATGGTATTCTCAATACTCTTCTCCAGCACCACAGCTCAAAGGCATCAATGCTCCTTCTATCTTCCTTGGTCATTCTCCAAATCTCTGATGCATAACAAGTGATTGCGAAGACCATGGCCTGTATCAGATGCACCTTAGTCTCCAGAGAGACACCATTGCTCTTCAGTACTTTGGAGAGGTCCCTAACAGCAGACTTCCCCATGGCAATGCGCCTTTTAATTTCCTGGCTGCTGGTGCCAAGACTGTTGACTGTGGAGCCAAGCAAACTAAAGTTGTGCACAATCTCAATCTCTTCACCATCCATACTGATGCTGCCAATTGGTCTAAGAATAATCAATGTCTTTGAATTAAAGTTTTGGGTAAGAATATAGAATAGTATACATAGGGAAAATTTATGTTTGTCTGTTACTTACATGTTTTATTTTAATATAAACTCTGTGAGGTCATATGCAATATTGTATATTCTATGAAGATGAACAAAAGTAGATATTTTAGTAGATAGTTGGTATTCAGGCATGGTTCCACTGGAGAAAGATAGACACCCTCCTGCATGCAATATGACAGTTTCCAAAAACTAATTGGAAGTTCAACAATGAATCAGTTCTAACTCTATGATAGTAAATGTGAAGGTTTTAAAATTGTTATTTTTTTCCTGCCACCTAGCCACCCATGGCTCATAGCGACATTCTCTCTCTACAGTAGCTCTGAACCCCACCTGACCCAGTCTCACTGACTCACAACATAGCTAACTCCTTTTCCCCAGTTACCATGTCAATTCATCTCATCCAGAGTCTTCCTCCCATGTACTCTCTCCATCCTTCCAATAATAATGTCCTTCTTCAATGACTCATCAATTCTGGCCATGTGCTCAAAATATGTGAGATCTATTTCTCCTTGCCTTCAAGGAGAAACTTGGTTTCATCCTCTCCAAGACAGACCTAATTGTTCTCCTGACAGTGAATAATATGTTCAATACTCTTTTCCAGGACCACAATTCAAAAGCATCAATTCTTCTTCGGATAGCCTTAGTTATTTTTCAGCTGTCTGATGCAAAGCAAGTAGTTGTGAAGACTATGGACTGAATCAAGCACGCCTTAGTCTCTAAACTGATGCCATTGCTCTTTGGCACTTCAGAAGAGTTCCTGACAGTAGACTTTTCCAACAAAATCCATCTTTTTATTTATTTACCTTACTGCTGGTGCCAAGAGAAGGAAGCTGAAATTGTTTACCATTTCTTCATCATCCATCATGGTGCTGCCAATTGGCCCAGTGGTGAGAATTTTTGTCTTCTTAATGTTGAGTTTCAATCTATATTGAAGATTACAACTCTTGACCTTCTACATCAAATGCTACAGGTCCTCCTCAGTTTCAGCAAGTATGATTATATCATCTGCATAATGTAGGTTGTTATTGAGTCTTCTAATCCTGATGGCACATCCCTCCTCATAAAGTCTATCCTTCTGATGATCTATTCCACATACAAATTGAAAAGCTATGGAGACAGGATTGTTCCCTTGTTCTTTCTGATGAAGGTCTCCAGGTTCAAGCAGAGATTTCACATGAGCACAAACAAATGATCTGGGATTCCCATTCTTCTCAGCTTTATCACAATTTATTGTGATCTACACATTCAAATGCCTTTGCATAGTCAATGAAACCCAGATAAATAATCAACTGGTACTCTGCTTTCAGCCAACAGCCATTTGACATTGGTGATAATGTCTCTAGTTTCATGGCCTCTTTTAAATCGAGCTTGTATTTTTGGGTGTTCTCTGTCAATGTACTGTTCCAGTTATATATATATATATATATATAGTCTTCTGCAGGATTTTGCTTGTGTGTGATATTAGCCATATTGTTCTACAATTTCCACACTCAGTCGGATCACCTTTTTTGAGGTGATAGGAATAAACATGGATCTCTTCCAGTCAATTGGCCAGATAGTTGTCTTCCTGATTTCCTGGTGAACATGTTCAGGGCAGCATCTGTTTGCTGATATAGCTTAGTATTTATTTTTTTTAAAAAAATAAGGAAATATAATTTACAAACAATAAAATAACTTAAATTCCTCTTTTATTAAAATACTACACATCTACATACAAATGTGTTTTAAATATTATTATTCTGTTATGGTTGTTCTTAGATGCCATCAAGTTGAGTTGGAGTCATAGCCATGCTATGAACAGCGTATCTGAACCCTGTCCTATACTGCACCATTTTGATCATCTCTGACATTAAGCCCATCACTGCAATCTCTGTTCCATACATGACATTTTGAGTCTTACCCTCTTTTCTTGATCCTTTTCTATCTTTCCTACTATTATGTCGCTCTCTAGGGAACAGCTCCTTCTAAAAATATGCCTAAACTATGTGAGATGAAGCTCCACCACCCTTTCCTCCAAGGAGCACTCTGGCTACACTTTTTACAGAACATGTCTGTGTGTTTTTTGGTAGTCCATGTGATATTCAGCACTCTTCTTCTCAATTCAAAGACATCAATTCTTCATCTCGAAGGCATCACGTCTTCTGTCATCCTTACTCATTGTCTAGCTCTCAGATGCACAGCAAGTGATTGAAAACACCATGGCTTGAGTCAGTTACATCTTAGTCTTCAAATTGAAGTTATAATTCATTATTTAGGATGGTCTCTGAGAGAAGACTTGCCCAGTGAAATATGTATTCTGGTCTCCTTACTGAAATTCCAAGAATGTCCATTGCGGATCCAAATAAAATGAAATTGTTGACAATTTCAATCTTTTCTCCACTTATCATAATGTTGTTTGTTGGTCCACTAGTGAGGAATTTTGTCTTCTTGATGTTGACATGAAATCCTTATTGAAGGCTATAGTCTTTGCTCCTAACAGTGTTTCAATTCTTCTTCACTTAAAACAAGCAATGTTGTGTCATCTGCAAATCATAGTTTATTGATGAGTCTTCCTCTGATCTTGATGTTCTGGTGACCCTTTGCAGAGTTCAGATTCTTGAATAATTTACTCAGCAAACAGATTAGAATAAATATGGATAAATGACACCATTCAGATGCACACTTCTTCTGATTTTAAACCAGGTAATATACTCTTGAGGATAGAAGGAGAATTGATGCCTTTGAACTGTGGTGCTGGAGAAGAGTATTGAGGGTACCATGGCTTGCTGGGAAAACAAACAGATTCATCCTGGAGAGGGTCAAACAGGGAAGCTCCTTGGAGGCAAGGTTTCTGAGGCTCCTTCTAACATATTTTGGACATGTTGTAAGGAGGGACTGGTCCTTGGAGAGTGACATTATGCTTGGGAGGGTGGAGGGACAGCGCAGGAGGGGAAGGCCCTCTATGAGGTGGATTGATTCAGTGACTGGGGTATTGATTCAGTGACTTGGGTAATCGAGATGGATGTATCGGAGACAGTGCGATTGGCACAGGACAGAGCAGAGTTTAGGGCTGTTGTAGATAGGGTCGCTATGAGTCGCAAGCGACTCGACGGCACATAACAACAATAACAATATTCTCTTGCTCTCTTCAGACAAGTTTCTTGATCAGACAATTTTCTTGATCTAGGTAAATATTTAGCATAATCACAACTGAGTGTTCTGGGATTCCTGTTCTTCTCAATGTTTGCCATAGTTTGTTCTGATCCACAAAGTAAATTTTTTTTTGCATAATCAATGAAGCATAGATAGACATTCTTATGGTATTATCTGCTTTCCGCCAGGATCAATTTGATATTTAAAAAAAACAACAACAACAAAACACAAACAAAACACCCGAAAACATATGCCTAATGTCACAGTCTTTTCTAAATCCAGTTTGAACTTCTAGCAGTTGATAATCTACTGTTTTAGTAATTTTTGGATTATCTTCGGCAACAGTTTGCTCACATGTGATAGCAGTCATGACAAATAATTTTCATATTCCGTTGGATAATCTTTCTTGGGAATGGCAACGGAAATGAATCTCTTGCAATCTGTTGGCTCAGCAACTATCCTCCTTTTTTTTTTTTAAATACCCTGGTGAGCATCCCCAGAGCTGCCTCTGTTAATTGAAGCATGTCAATTGATATCCTATAGATTCTTGTCTTCAGTGAAGCTTCAACTTTTTCCTTCATTACCATTGGCTCTTTTTCATATGATACTTCCTGAAATATCCAATGCATCAGCTCTTTCCTTCTATCCTCTCTTGATGATTCCTATATCATGCAAGATTTAGATCATAGCATCCCTCAAGATTGCAACTCTGAGTTTGAATTTGCTTTCAGTTCTTTTAACATTAGAAACACAGTGTGAATTCTTTCTTTTTAATTCTCTAACTCCATTTCTTTGCCCATACTGTAAAAATATTTTGCTTTATCTTCTCAGATGAATATTTTTGGTGAGGAGCTAATATGCATCAGTTCCTCAGTGGCCAGGTAGCTGTCTTTCATATTTGTTGGCAGAGATTGCTGAGCTTGTCTGCAGTTGTGTCTATTTCGCAAAACACCCCAGTTAGTATTCAAATAATTCCTCAAGCATTATTGTTTTCAATGCCTCATGCAACTTGGACTTTATTTCTCTGTATATTTGTTCTGGATCATGTGCTACCTCCTGAAGTGATAAAGATAATATTGAAAATCATGATCTATGGAGAAAATTTGACACTGTCAATGATTTCTTTTTTCTTTTTTTTTTTCTTTTGTTCGAGTTTTGGTGCTAAAGAAGAGTATTGAACAAATCATGAACTGCCAAGAGAACAAACATGTTTGTCCTGGCAATGGTGAAATCAAGTTCCTCCTTGGAGGCAAGGATTTTGAGGCTTCATCTAACATATTCTGGACATGTTGGCAAAAGGGATCATTCCTTGGAAAAGATATCATCCTTGAAAGGAAAGAGGAACAGCATAAAGAAGACCATGTAGATGAACACAGTTGCTGGGGTAATGGAGATAGGTGTGTCAGTGACAGTGAGATTGATTCCACATAGGCCAGGGTTCAGAGCTATTTTATGTAGGGTCATTATAAACCTGAAGTGATGTGATAGCACATAACAACAATAATTTCACTTTTAATGTGAGAGTCTGTGTATTTTTATGAATCTGAAGTCTCATTTCATTATTCTAAGTACCAGAGATTATGTCAATATAATTACTAATGGGCACCTAACCTCAACCATGTTACTATTTTTTAAATTGTGATTTTAATGAAAGTTTACAGAAAAGTTGAATTTTCATTCATTCATTGTTGTACATTTTTCCATCTTGTCTCATTCCCCCCTCCTCCAGTCTACTTTGCAGTGCATCTCTTATTGCTGTGCTTTTAATTGTTTCATGTGCACTTGAAAAAATCACAATAAATACACAAGATAGGAGAAGAATTTATGCCTTTGTATTGTGATGTTGGCCAAGACAAGCGAATATACTATGAACTCCTAAAACAGCAAACAAATTTATTTTGGAGGAAGTGCTACCAAGGTGCTCCATAGAAGCAAATATTGTGAAACTCCACCTCATATATTTTGGGCATATTATCAATAAGGAGCTGTCATTGGGAAAATATGTCCTGCTGGAAATACTCCTACACAAAGAGAAGAAAACTCCTAATCAGATAAACTGATATAATTCAGTAACAAGGCTGTTGAGGATGGAAGAGATTGTAGGACTAGGGTAGAGTAGAACAATGATTTGACCTGTTATCCCTAGGATCACTTTTATTTGTAACTGAAGGTACAAAAGGAGATCTGGTAGCCTAGGAGGTAAGTAGTTGCATTGCCAAACCAAAGACAAGTGGTTCAAATTCACCAGCAGCTACACCAAGAGAAAGCTGGACAATCTCATTTTGCACAATTTATATCCTTTGAAAACTTGCTGGAGGGTCAGCTATGAGCCATCTAACTCAAGAGTTATGAATTGAGTTTTTGAAAACCAATAATGGTATAAATATCCTTCTAATCTCAACCTATTACATTTCATTAAAAATTCCTTCCATTACTGAAAAATAGTGTTTTATCAAACAATTCAAAACAGAAGATAATTTTGTTTTGAAAATGTTAATGTGAAGTTAGCACCTTTCGAGGGATGTCTAACTTAGCATGGTGACTGCCACCTGAAGAAATACGACAGTAGTTGGGAATTTCTTTAACAAAACCTGTAATTTTGCAATCCATGATAGAAGCACAGTGCTGGGACTTTAAAATATAACATTTATAAAATTGCTTGAGTAGTATAGCTCAGTAATTTTCCCTAAAGCAGAAGCCCTGGGACCAGGTTGGTTTTCTTAATAAATTACCAATCCATCGCTCTGCATAAGAACATATTTGTTTATTCACAAGTGTGTTTTTCAAATCATCTCTTTAGACAGGAACACATAAGATTTAGAGCTTCCTCTTTTCTGAAGGATGAAGAAATTAAAGAAGTATCACTTAAAAAAACACAGATAAAATCAAGGAACTTCAATAAAAAGGAATTGGGAGAGCTTCCACAGATTTATACTAGAATCAGAAAAGTGTCCATTCATATATTTACAGAATTTTTCACATAGTTTTTTTGTGTTTAAGATCCCCAAAAGACTATAGATAGCCATGACCCCAACATACCCTAAACCCCAGGTTAGAAGTTGCTGAGCAAGGGAGCTCTGGTGGCCCAGTGGCAAGAAGCTGCACTGCAATCCCAGATGTGCCTGGTTCGAATCCACCAGATGCTCTGTTAGAGAAGGAGGGACAATCTCCTCCTGTACCAGTCAGATCTGATTTGACGGTACAATGCACAAAATATAATAAAATAAAGATAAAAAAAGTTATTTACATTCACTTTAAAAAGGGGGGGGAAAGAAGTTGCTGAGTGTATTTTGCAAATATGGAAACACTTTTCTCTGTCATGTTTAGTCTAGCTGTGTTTCCTGTTCTGGGTTGGGCTACATTTGGATTCTGAGTGTCCTCATCTTGCCTATAGCTTCTCACTATGGGATTACTACCAATACTATAGATATAAATGCTTTTCAAATATTATTTACTAGTTAATATGTCCAGTCTAGAGTTTTCTTCAAATCTATTATTGCTTGCTTGACAAGTAAACTTGAAAAAGAAGCTCATAGGAATCTCAAACTTTACATATCTTCCAATAGATATGCTCTTTCTTCCTCATCATTAGTCAATCCCATTGCCTCAACGGGCCATGCCAGAAATCTAAGTGTCATGTCTGGTCTATCTTTTTCTTTAACCTTCCTCTACCAATATTAGCAGTTTTCTTCACTCTATCGTTAAAGCACAACTCAGATGTACCCACTTGTATCTACCTTCACACCTCTTCCATAGTCTAAATAAATTATCTTTCGAAACCAAGTGGGATTACATCCATCTGGGTGTTATACTTTAACTCCACATTTCTTTCATCCTATCGCTCGTAAATCTGCCCAAAGATTCTTCACACAATGAATTCTTGTACTAATTGTAGTATCTTTGTCAAATAGCACTTATTGCTTACCATGTTGTTGTTGTTGTTGTTGTTCATTGTCAAGTCACTTGTGACTCATGAAGACCTTGGAAGTACAACTCTGAACCATGAATACCTACCCCCGTTACCCCAGTCAATCTATCTCATCCAGGGTTTTCCTATCTTGCATTTTCCGTCCACTTTTCCAAGCATTATGTCCCTCCCCAAGGATTTGTCCCTCCTTGCAATATGCCCAAAATAAGACAGACAGAGCTTCAAAATCATTGTCTTCAAGGAACAGCCTGGTTTCACTCTCTCCAGAATATATCAGTTTGTTCTTTTAGGAGTACATGATATATTCAATACTCGTCTTCAGAAACACAACTCAAAGACATTCATTCTTCTCCTATCATCCTTAGTCATTGTCTAACTTTCTGATGCATAGCAAGTAATTGTGAAGTCCATGGCCTGGATTAGGTACACACATTAATAAACACACTTGTTGTTGTTGCTGTTGTTGTTGTTATATACTGTTGACTTGCATGTGACCCATAGTGATCCTATGTACAGCAGCTCTGAAGTCTGCCCTGTTCTGAGTTTTGCTGATTTTGACACACCAAGCCCGATTGCCCCAGTAATCCATCTCATCCAGGGTCTTCCTCTCCTGCACTGTCCCTCCACCCTTCTAAGCACGATGTTCTTCTCCAAGGAACCATATCTTCTAGCCATGTGCCCAAAGTATGTGAGACAGAGCTTCAAAATCCTAGTCTTGAAAGAGAAACTTGGCTTCACCCTCTTTAAGACAGACCTCTTTGTTTTATTGGAAGTTCATGGTGTGTTCAAGACTCTTTTCCAGCACCACAGTTCAAAAACATAAATTCTTTTTGTCATCCTTAGTCATTGTCCAGCTCTCTGATGCATAGCAAGTAATTGAGAAGACCATGGCTTGGATAAGGCACATCTTAATCTCTACACTGACATTGTTGCTTTTCAGTATACTGGAGAAGTTTCTGAAAGTAGAGTTTCCCAATGCAAGTTGTCTTTTGATTTCCTGACTGTTGGTGCCAAGAATGTTGATTGTGGAGCCAAACAAACTGTAATCATTAACAAACTCAATCTCTTCTCCATCTATCATGATGCTGCCAATTGGCTCAGTGATGAGAATCTTTGTCTTTTTTATGTTGAGCTTCAATCCATATTGAAGACCATAGTCCTTGACCTTCCACAGTAAGCACTTCAGGTCTGCCTCAGTTTCAACAAGCATGATTATGTAATCTGCATAATGCAATTTGTTGAAGAGTCTTCCTCCAATTCTAATGCCACATTCCTCATCATAAAGCACAGCTTCCTGAATATAGCATATAGATTGAAAAGGTATGAAGACAGGACTCATCACTGATGCACCTTTTTCCTGATTTTGAACCATTCTGTGTTTCCTTGCCTTTTTCTGAAGACTGCTTCCTGGTACAAGTTTCACATAAGCACAATCATGTGTTCTGGGATCCCCATTTTCCTCGAAGTTAGTCACAATTTGTTGTGATACACACAGTCAAATGCCTTTGCATATTCAATAAAACACAGATAGACATTTCTCTGGTCCTCTTTCTTTTCTGCCAAGATCCATCTGACATTGATAATAATGTCTCTAGTGCCATGACCTCTTCTAAACGCAGCTTGTATTTCTGGGTCATTCTCTGGATAACCTTCAGCAAAATTTGGATAGCATGTGATATTAATGTTATCTTCTGATAATTTCCACACTTAGTTGGATCACCTTTTTTTCAGATGGGAATAAATATAGATCTCTTCCAGTCAGTTGGCCTGACAGTCGTCTTCCAGATCTCTAGGCACAACCTGGTGAGCACATCTAGGGCAGCATCTGTTTGTTGAGATATATTAATTGGTCTTCCATCAATTCCTGGGGCTTTATTTTTTGCCAAGTCCTTTAGAGCATACTGAACTTCTTCCTTCATCACCATTGCTTCTTGATCATATGTGTTTCTTGAAAGTCTTTGTTATCCAGTTCTTTTTTGGTACAGTGATGATGTATACTCTTTCCATCTTATTTTAATGCTTCCTGAATAATTCAATATTCTGACCATAACATCCTTAAGCATTGTACCTTAAGCATTGTGGCTTGAATTTGTTGTTTAGTTCCGTTTGCTTAAGAATTGTCAAATGAGTTCAGCCCTCACACATTTCATTATCATATTTTGTCTTGTCTTCCTGATCTGTTCTTTGAACTCTTCTATTCAGCTCCTTAATTTCTTGATTTTTTTTCTCTTTGCTTTGGGTTCTAGGTGCTCTAGTGCAATATTCAGAGTGTCTTCTGACATCCATCTTGGTATTTTCTTCTTCCTTTTTTTGTAATTCTTTTTGCATTCTTCATGGACAATATTCTTAATTTTTTCCCCCACAGCTCATATGGTCTTCGTTCATTAGTGTTTAAGGCCTCAAACCTGTTCCTGCTGTATTTAATAAACATCTAGAGAAAGTGTTTTTCTTGTTTATTTTTAGATACCATAAAGTTGCATATTACTCATAATCTCTGACATTTTCACATTTGTTGTTATAATGACTTTCGTTGTCTTGTTGTGAGTCTTCTTCTTTCTCTGACTCTCTATATTTCCCAGCCTGATATCTGTTTCCTAGGATTAGTCCTTCCTGACAACATGCCCAAAGTATGTGATACAAAGTTTCACAAACCTTGATTGTAAGTAGCACTCTAGTTGCACTTCCTCCAAAGTAGATTTAGGGGTTTTTTGTTTGCTTGCTTGTGGGTTTTTTGTGTTTGTTGGTTTGTTTGGTTTTCTTTTTGTTTTTGTTTTGTTTTGTTTGTTTGTTTTTTGCTGTACATAACATATCAGAACTCTTTTCCAAAACAAAGGCTTTGATTCTTCTTCTGTCATCTTTATTCATCCTCCAATTCTCAGATGCATAGGAAATAATTGAAAAGATTATGGCTTCAGTGAAGCACGTCACGTCATAGTCTTTAGATGGGCAAAGAAATCATCTTTAGCTAGGCAAACTACCTTAGGGTCCACTGAGACCAACAGAAACTATGCCCCAGGCTGGGCAACCCACCTCTGAACATACTTTTGACACTGCTTTACCCATAACATGAATGTTTTTTTCAATGATATTTGCATGTTTACTTGTTTTATTATTTATACACCACTTATCTAGCATATCAATTGTTACATTATCATATAACAATATGGAAGTTTCTGACTTCAATGATGCTGCTTACATAGTTTGTATATTAATATGGTTACATGTTTATAGTTTACTCTTAAGAGTATTGAACATACCATGGACTTCTAAGATAACAAATAGTTCTGCCTTGGAGAAGGAGAAACAAGTTTGTTTCTTGGAGACAAGCATTCTGACAATCCATCTCCCATACTTTCTCTATGTCTCCAGGACAGATTAGCCCTTGGAGAATAACACCATGGTTGTAAGGGTAAAGGGTCAGAACAGAAGGAGGAAGACTCCGGATGGGATGGATTGACATTGTGATTGTAGAAATAGTGTCAAGTGTGTCAGAGACCCCTGAAGTTGCTTCAGGATGGGGCAAGGCTCAGAGGAATTTTTCACAGGTTCACCATGATTCTTAGTCGACTCAATGACACATAAAAGTGAAACAACAGACATACGTAAAACCCTGTCAGTTTGCTGTACTTGGATGGAAGTTATGCCATTGATATTTCATAGACCAATAGGTTCACCCATGGTGAACAGGTTTAGTGGAGCTTACATAGTATAATAGACTAAGAATGCAGGATTAATCCTCCAATTGTAAAATAGCAGGCCTTAGAGAGTTCTATGAATAAAGAGTATAATATAATGAGTTGTGACTAGTTACACTTTTACGGACTTATTTACAATTACACAAGTCCTAATAAACTACCTACCATGCCTTAGATGGCCTAAGTGTTTGGGATGCAACCATGACTAAGTCAGACGCCACCTACTCACAGACTTGTGACCTTGTTCTACTCCTGCACAGGCTCCTTACAAAGACTCAGCAAAAGCCTCAATTTGAAACCTTCCTTAAATAGAAAGATGGCATTACATACATATATATACACACAGAGAGACATATATACACATACATGAATATATATACAAATACATACATATGTACACACATATACATATATACATACATACACACACACACACACACATTTACAAGAACAATCCAAGGAAACACACACACACACACACACATTTACAAGAACAATCCAAGGAAACAAAGTAAAAAGATTTCTGTATTTATCTTCTCATCAAATCATTCCATACCTAGTCCAACAAATCAGAAAAGTCGAGGTCATTAACTTTGATTTAAAGTTTCTTTTGTTAATTTGTGATAGAACTAAAATGCTATGTAATCTTTGACTTTTTTTTTCTTAATGAATGTTAATTTTCTGATAAATGCAATATACCAAAGGTTATCCATAACTAGCTAACTAAGGTGCCTGGAAGTGGGAGGAAAAACCAAACACCCTGCTTCTTAAAATTTAAATAATATGCTCTGTGCAAGTCTCAGCTTCATTTTATCTCTGAGTAAAGGAATTTAAATGTTCAACTTTCAGTATCATTAATGGAAAGTCTAACTAAGCTGCCCACATTCTTTTCTAAAAATATACCCAAAATCTATGTTCTAGCAAGAGAGGCCACCACTTCCTGAAACTCTATGAACTTCGATAAATGATGATAGTTATAGAAAGTATTCAGGCCTTTTGTTCATAGTGTTGCTATGAATGGTGCTCGACTCTACAACGTTCAACAACAACAGCAATCCATACAAAATATTTGTTGTTGTTGTTGTTGTTATGTGCCATCGAGTCATTTCCGACTTTTAGCGACCCTATGCACAACAGCCCTAAACCCTGCTCTATCCTGCGCCAACTGCACCGCCTCTGACACACCCATCCCTATTACCCCAGTCACCGAATCAATCCATCTCATAGAGGGTCTTCCCCTCCTGC
>NW_006400236.1:315214-323288 GCF_000299155.1 Elephantulus edwardii | reverse complement strand
TCTGTATCTGCCAATTCCTTTCTATATAATGACTCAGTATATTCCTTCCATCTTCTTTTAATACTTCCTGGATCATTAAATATTCTGCCCAAAGCATCCTTGATTAGAGTAACTCTAGTTTTGAATCTGTTCTTCAGTTCCTTGAGCTTAAGAAATGCTGAGCGAGTCCGGCCCTTTTGATTTTCTGACTCTAGCTCCGTGCAAATTTCATTGTAGTATTTTGCTTTGTCATTTACTCAATTTTTAATTCTTACCTGGGCATTAATGTACAACCTCGGAAATACTTTTTTGCTTGTTCAAAGAAAAGAAATTTAATTTTGTAAGATTATCTTTACTGCATATTTGTATCCCAGTGTATAAAAAAAAAACCACAACAGAGCTATGAACATCAAGTTTAAATAACACATAGGAACCACATAGTACCTCAATTAAGTCTCTATTTTAAGTAACTTACAATTACTTTACACTGCCAGACGTGATGTTAAAACATGAACTCCATCATTTAGACTTCTCTAATACTTAGCAGGGGGCCTTTGGCAAATTTCCATAAAAATTAAAGTGGCTAATCACCTAATGGTAAGAGCTTTAATACTTCACTAGTCTCTAAGAGGCTGTAGCATGTACTAGAGAATTATTTTGCAATAAGGGAAATAAATTTGATCATACATATACGTATGGCAGTTTCATGCGGTTCTTAAAGGATTTTCTGGAAATGTTTTCAATATATGAAGATAATAAGGCCAGGGGAAACATATCATTCATCAAATATAACACACTAAACATATTTTCCTATGCTATTCTTGAGGGAATAATATGTGCAAATCAAATGATCCATTTAAGTCCATAGAGTTTAGAATCCTATGCTGAATTATCAAATAACTTATCAAAAGCATCTTCAACTGATCTACTGAAAATACTCTACTGGGCAATGAATAAGGAAAACTGAAGAAAAAATACTGTCTTTGAAACAGTGTTGGTGAAGAATATAGAATAGACCATGGACTTTATTTAGAAGAAGGAGTGGCATCAACTACCTAAACAGCATGTCTCTGGAAGCTCTATGAACTTTGATAAATGACAGTTCTAGAAAGTCTTCAGGCCTTTTGTTCATAGGGTTGTGCTTGACTTGACGACAGTCAACAACAACAACAATGGACTTCATATACTTAAAAATTAAGTTGTGCTTGATTCAGGCCACAGTCATTCTAATAGTCTATTATGCATCTGAGATCTCTAGTGGTTTAGTGATAAGAATCAGTGCTACAATCCCAAAGGTATGTGGTTCGAATCTGCCAGCTGCTCCACTGGAGAGGGATGGCCAATCTTCTCCCTTGAAATTAACTGCCTCAGAAAACTCACTGAAGGGTCAGCTATGGGTTGATTCCAACTCAACAGTACACAACAATAACAATATTACGCATCTGAGAACTAAGCAATGAGTAAGACTTACAGAATTGAATTGAAGTATTTGAGAAGTGTGCTGAATAACCAACACATAGACAGCCAGAAAAACAAATAGGTATGTTTTGGAGGAAGTACAACCAAAATGTTTCTTGGAGGCAAAGTTGATGAAGCTTCGCCTCATCTATTTTGGATATGTTATTCAAAGAGGCTGTTCTTTGGAAAGTGACATCATACTTACGAAAGTAGAGGGTCAATGAAGGGGAGGAAGAGCTTCAATGAGATGAATTTATGCAGTGTCTTTGACAATGGATTCAAAGGTTTTGAGGATAATGAGGTTGACATAGGATAAGACAGAATTTGGATCCATTACTCATAGGGTCACTATGAGACATACTTGACTTGATGACACCTAACAACAACATGAACTTACGGAAGAATAAACAAATCTCTCTTGGGAGAAAGAAACCCTGAATACTCCTTGGACATGAGGATGATGAAACTTTGTCTCATGTATTTTGGACATGTTACAAAAAAGGAATTAGTCCCTGGAGAAGGACGACATCTTGGTGAAAATAGAAGGTGAGTAGAAAAGATATTCAACAAAATGGATCAACACAGTGGCTACAACAATTAGCTCAAACATGGCAGTTATTGTGAGGAGGCAGAGAATAGGGCAATTTTAAGTTCCATTCTGTATACGAGTCCTCTATGAGCCAAAAATGAATACATGACATCTAACAAAAACAGTAAATACTAAGCACAGCACAAGCAGCAAATAAAGATGTGAAAAACAGTGTATATGAACTTTGTGAATAAACTAGTATTATTAAAAAAAACTCAAGATATCTAGATAAAACAAACAAAAAGGTATTAACATTTTACTCTAAGACTAGAAATCAGATATGCTTGAATTTCAATAGACTAGACTGGCTGGCATGAAACTTTTAGTTTTTAAACCAGGTATCTATGTTTGTATGCATTTATCCATATCCACCACTAGCTAGCTAATCATCTTCTTCCTGTTAAATGCCATCAATTTGAGTATTTTCGAATGATCTCTGACAATGGACTTGTCCAATGCAATATGTCTCCTGATCTCCTACTGTTGGTACCAAAATGTTGATTGTCTATCCAAGCAATATGAAATAGCTGACAATTTCAATCCTTTCCCCATCTATCATGTTGTTGACATCTTTCTTTTACTGGGGTTGTTTGAGTCATGATTGTATCACAGGTATCTGAAGTTCTTTTATCTAACTGTGGGAGACAGTTGGTACCATTCTGTACTTTACAAAAAAGGGTTTCATTGTTCTGATTTATGGAAAAACTAGTAAAGATTAATAGCAATATATTTACTTACAGCCCTGAAAGGAAGTTAACTTTTAATTATTATCTATTGATATGAACAATTCATGTATTGATGTAAATGGATTTTGCAGATATCATTAACATTTACAATCAGTCCACTTCAAAGATAAATTTTTCCCCTGAGGCTGCAAAATCAAATCATATTAGTATTTCTGGCCTGCTGTAAAAGTTAGTTTTAGACTTGCCAATTTCCACAAACAAGTGTATTAATCAAGGAAATATCACACTATCTTTTTCTCTCATTGCTGTTGAGTTAGAATCAACTGATAGCTGACCCTCCAATCATGCCCCAACCCCAACTGTAAAGTGCCTCTTATCTTTCTCCTATAGGTCCTCAAGTGGATTTGAACCTCCAGATAGGCATGACCTTGGGAAAGCAGAATGTACTATGAACTATGTTACTGAGAAGACCCTGATTATTCTATCTATCTAGTTGTTTCTGTTTCTCTGGAATAATTTGACTAACACAGGAACATTCAATATTCAATAATTACATGACATATAAACCAGCCAGCTTTATCCACACTACAGACTCAATGGTTCTGGCCACGTGCTTTTCAAGAGCCCAAGAAAATACTTGGACCTTGCATATAAAATATCGATTTTGTTCTTATTGTTGTTGTTATGTGCTGTCGAGTCGTTTGCGACTCATAGCGACCCTATGTACAACAGCCCTAAACTCTGCTCTGTCCTGTCCAAAAGATGAATGTAAAACTGCTAAGTCAGTATTTGAAAAGGTTTAATCAGATGTATATAAACATAATATGCCAATCCATTCACTATTAAATTCAGCCTTCACAGCCCCTTCATCACACTTTAAATAATTTGTAGGTTAGATTTTTTTTCAGTTCACAAAAAAAGTCTGTGTGTGCACAGTGACTGCAGAGATATCATAGCCAAATTTAAATTGATGTTTTATATAGCTGAAAAATTGCCACATTGCATTGAGCAACACTACTGTCATGGGACCTCTCCAAAATGCTGAAGAGTTAGGGAGCTCAGGTGGCCTAGTGGTAAGGAGCTGAGCTGACAACCCAAAAATGCTGAAGAGCAATGATGTCAGTTTGAAGGCTAAGGTGCACCTGGTTTAGACCATGGTCTTCTCAATCACCTGCTAAGCAACTGAGAGCTGGACAATGAATAAGTATGACATTAAGACCTGATGCTTTTGAGTTGTAGTGCTGGAGAAGAGAACTGAATATCCCATGGACTTCTAAAAGAACAAACAGATATGTCTTGGAAAAAGTGAACAAAAATGCCAAAGTTTTAATCTCTCATACTTTGGACAAGTTGCTAGGCAGGACTATTCCTTGAAAGAGGATATTATGCTTAGAAAGACTGAGGGCCAGCAAAGGAGAAGAAGACCTCCAACGGGGTGGACTGACTTCAGCAATACACTCTAGTGTCTCAGAAATGATGAGGATGGAACAGGAGAGGGCAAGTTCAGGCTGGCTATTAATAGGGTTTCTATGAGTTACACCTAAAAAATACAAAAACATTACCAGCCTAATTACCATATTTATTTAATATACATGTTCTGTAATGTGGAATGGAGTCTTCATGAGTGAGTGTGAAAAAGTGTCTGCAGATCAGAGGAATGTTAAGATTTACGGATGAAAAAAAAAGATTTACAGAAAAATCTTTTTTGAGAGTGTAATCTCTGTAATAGGGATGATAGAAAGAGAATTGATGCCTTTGAGCTGTGGTGCTGGAGAAGAGTGTTGAATATACTATGAACTGCTAGGAGAACAAACAGGTTTGTTCTGGAGAAGGTGAAGCCGGAATGCTCCATGGAGTCAAGGATTCTGAAGCTTCATCTGACATACTTTGGGTATGTTGCAAGGAGGGACTGGTCCTTGGAGAGGAACATCATGCTTGGGAGAGTGGTGGGACGGTGAAGGAGAGGAAGACCCTGGATGAGATGGATCGATTCTATGAGTGGAGTGGTGGGAATGAGTGTGTTTGAGACGGCGGGGTTGGCACAGGATAGAACGGCGTTTAGGCTCTTGTATATACGGTCGCTATGAGTCGCAAGCGACTCAATGGCACATAACAACAACAACAAGAACAATCTCTGTAATCAATTACTGATTTATCAGAAGACAAATGAGGTAACAATACTCATAAATAAATTTTAACTAATTATAGAAAATACAATGTAGATAAATGGTTATATAAAATATAATGCACATGAATGACACATAAAATATGAATAATTGTGTGCAAATAAAATATATTTGAAAATATTAATTTCACAATGGAATACTGTGCAGCACTCAGGAGCAATGATTTCAAAACTTACTACAGAACTTAGGAGTGACTGCGGAGCATTATGGGGAGTGAACTAACTCAGAACCATTAGGACAAATACTGTATGATACTGTTATTGTAGAAACAGAAAGATAACTAGTAAAACATGTCTGAGGATCCTAGGGTGAGGTAGGAGCAAAGGGTGAGGATAGGCAGAGGGGATGTCATAGGGTGGCACTGTTTGATGGATAGAAGGAGAGGTTGGTAAAGGAAATGGGAAAGATCCAGCCAGGACCTAGAAAGAAAGGACAATTGTGGGCATAGTTCAGTGTTGAATAATTTTATAAAATATAATGGATCAGAAAGATTGTATGAAACAATGTGAATGTAGAATAGAGTGAAACACAATGCATATGAATTTTGTAAGCAAACCAAAATAAAATTAAAAAGTTTTAAATGTCTTTTGGCAGAGGCAGGAAATTGTGCAACAATGAAAGAGTATTAATTTTTTTTTTTAAAAAAAAATGGGGGGAGGGAGTTCTGGTGGCCTAGTGGCAAGAAGCTGCACTGCAATCTCAGAGGCACACAGTTCAAATCCACCAGATACTCTGCTGGAGAAGGAAGTAATCGCTTCCTGTACCAGTCAGATCTGATTTGATGGTACACACACACACAAAAAAAAAAAATTAAAAAAGAAAGTGAACTGGAGGAGAAGGAAGAGAAATGTGCAACCATGAATAACTGAAAATCCAATTAAAATATAAAAGTAGTATTAATTTCATAAAGCCTAAAAATAATAATTTATCAACAAAGAAAAAACACACAAACATATACACACATATGCACATTCTCATGGCTGAACAGAGAGAGTTAGGGCAGCCTCTTGGTTCACTGTGTGAATGTGCTCCAGGGCTCCAATGTTAAGTGTGTATGTTGGAAGATTAAAAAAAGGCCTAGAGAGATGATAAAGTAAAAAAAAAAAATGCAACTCAGGGCAAAATATAAGCATCAAAGTTTTCTAAGCTAGGACTGGCATGATCAGATAAGGATTTTCATAGTATAAGCCCATGGCAACCGGAACAATGGGTGGGAGTGGGCCTTTATGGTGAGGAGACACATCCGGAGGCATTACAATCTAAGACACAAAAGATGCTGAGTGTGAAAGCTCTGGCTGGAAATGTCCACATTCAACAGACGGTTCAGTGTGTAAAAGTGATTCTTAGAAATAAAAACAGCTTCTTGCTCCGGACTAAGCCTTTGAGAGCAATTCAGAGAAAGAAGCAAAGTGGTTTTCTTTTCTCTGAGGTAAAAGTTACTTTATAAAGAGAGAAATTACAGTAGATAGGTCCTATTCAAGGGAACTATTAATGGAATCCTTTCTCTTTAAGAAATGAGTATAGTTCACTTTTGTTTAATTCCACAAAATTTTAAAGTGCCTGTAATGGCACTTCAGGTGCCACTCATCCATCATTTCGTCCCACTGTGGTGGTCTGCATGTGGCTGTGATGTTGAAAGCTATGACACCCGTATTTCAAATCTCAAGAGGGTCACCAGTGCAGGACAGATTTCAGAGCAGGAAGTAGAAGCAAGAATTTAACTTCTGAAATAAAATTGTCTAGTGGAAAAAATTATAAATAGCAGTGGAGCACAATCTAATATACAGGAAGAAGATGAGCCCATTGGATTGTGAGAGTGTTCAAGGAGATGGATTGACACAGTAGCTTCAACTATAGGATTAAAGACTGCTGCAATTCTGGGGAAGCCATAGCACTTGTTTCATCCTGATGTGTGATGGTGGAACCTACTGAAAGGGATTTGGTAACAGCAATAGGTATGTGAGCCATGGAATCCTTGAGTGGTGGAAATATTCAACTCACTAAATATATAGTTGTTGTTGTTGTTGTTATGTGCAGTTGAGTTGCCTGTAACTCATAGTGACCCTGTGTACAACAGCTCTAAACCCTGCTCTATCCTGTGCCAATCTCACCATCTCTGACACACCTGCCCCCAATTACCCTAGTCACTGAATCAATCCATTTCATAGAGAGTCTTCCTCTCCTGCGCTGTCCCTCCATCCTCCCAAGCATGACTGGTCGCTCCTTGCAACATGTGCAAATTATGTCAGATGAAGCTTCAGAATCCTTGCCTCCAAGAAGCAGCCTGGCTTCACCCTCTCCAGGACAAACCTGTTTGTTTTCCTAGCAGCCCATGGTATATTCAATATGCTTCTCCAACACCACAGCTCAAAGGCATAAATTCTCCTTCTATCATCCCTAGTCATTATCCAGCCCTCCAATGCATAGCAAGTGATTTCAAAGACCATGGCATGTATCAGACACACCTTAGTTTCCAGACTGATCTCTTTACACTTCAACAATTTAGAGAGGTCTCTAACTCCTGGCTTTCCTATTGCAATAAATCTTTTAATTTCTTGGTTGCTGGTGCCAAGAGTGTTGACTGTGGATCCAAGCAAATAAAAACTGTGAACAATCTCAATTTTTTCACCATCCATTATGGCACTGCCAATCGGCGTAGTGGTGAGAATCTTTGTTTTCTTGATATTGAGTCTCACTCAATCCATACTGAAGACTGCAGTCCCTGACCTTCCACAGCAAATGCCTCAGGTCCTCTTCGGTCTCAGCAAGCAAGGTTGTGTCATCTGCATATCACAGATTGTTGATAATTCTTCCTCCTATTCTGATATATCTATAGATAGATAGATAGATAGATAGATAGATAGATAGATAGATAGATAGATAGAAAAATGAACGTTTACAGAGACCTTGGATTCCCATTCATTTACTGTTGCATTTTTCTCCCTCTCCACCCCTGCCTACCCAAGTAACTCTTCTCTTCGAAAAGTAAAAGAAAAATTATTTCATTGTTATACAGTCTCTCTCCCAAGTCCACTCCACTATGCAGCCTTCATTCTGAACTCCTGTCATGATAATAATACCTAATCATGGCTTTGACAAGCACTGTGGCATTTGGACAAGAACAAACTGGGAGGAGGGTAGAGAGAATAGTGCAACAATGAATGAATGGAAACCCA
>NW_006400236.1:314248-314894 GCF_000299155.1 Elephantulus edwardii | reverse complement strand
TTATTTATCCCTTCTTTTTCAGACTCCCTTCAACCCTGATATCAGTCCTGTTTTACAACAGTGGTGTTATGCAATATTTGTCCTTTTATGACTGAGATATTTAACTCAGCAGGTTCAAGATTGGGGTTTAATCAGAGACATCCTGGGAGGGGGGAGGTCTGGAGATCTTCTAAAATCAACCATTGGAAATCTTTTGGATCACAGTTCTGTGCTGGCACAAGTAGGGTCTCTGTGAGACAGAAAGTAGACTTGAGGGCAGCTGATGGTGATAGATGTAGACAGTATCATTGCCTTGAAATTAGTGAAAAGGGGGGAAAATTACAAATTAGTCATCCAGATTGTGGCTCTAGCACCTGTAGCATCATTCAACTCTTCTTCACTTGTTCTAGGGAGTTTTAGGGACCCAGTCTTTAGAGAATTATGCTATTAACCCAAAGGCCAGGCCTTCCTGGTGGTTCAATTCTTCCAGTCACTTCAAAGGAGAAAAAAAACGGACAATTTCAGAGTCCTGCTCAAAGGTCAGTTATGAGTAATTTCTTTTTTTTAAAATATTATTTTATTTTATTATTTTTGTGTGCGTGTACCGTCAAATCAGATCTGACTGGTACAGGAGGAGATTGCCCCTCCTTCCCCGGCAGAGCATCTG
>NW_006400236.1:306878-314148 GCF_000299155.1 Elephantulus edwardii | reverse complement strand
GAGATTGCCCCTCCTTCCCCGGCAGAGCATCTGGTGGATTCGAACCGTGCACCTCTGGGATTGTAGTTGCAGCTTCTTGCCACTAGGGCACCAGAGCTCCCCTTATGAGTAATTTCTGACTTGATGGAAATAAGTTAAAGAGTTAATTTTTTTGGTCTCGGCTTTTTTATTCGTTCAGTCTACTGGTTATCTTCAAGTAATGTTCTTCTCAGGGAGCTTTGGTGGCCTAGTGGTAAGAAATTGCTCTGCAATCTCGAAGGCATGTGATTCAATTCCATCAGTTACTCTGCGAAAGAGAGATGGACAATCTTCTGTGTGATTGAACTACCTCTGAAAACCCGCTGGAGGGTCAGCTGTGGGTTGGTTCTAACTCGATAGTAAACAACAACAAACCACAATGTTTTTATGCTTTTCTCTCTCTCATTTCATCCTCCACCCTTCGAGTTTATAACTATGGCAAGTTGGGAAAGCCTGTATCAGTCTTGCCTGTCTGTTTGAAAATTCATCAACATCTTCTGCCTTGCTCTGGCCTCAGATGCTGACTACCTTTGTCTACAAAATTTTCAGCTGTAAGTCTCTTTTTTTATTATTCTTAAAGCCTAATCTCTCAAAACCACATTATAAGTGGTTACAATTCTATTGTTTATAACCTAATAATATCTCAAAATACTTAATAAGATCATGACAACCCCTGCAATTCATTATACTTTCTATTCCTAGAGACGATGATAATAGAGAAAAGAAAATGTGATTTATGTATCATCAGGTATCCAAGAAACCTGCTTATCCCCAAAGAAATGTTAAAGAAAGATTTTATTATTGCCTTTTAAGAAATATACTGACTGAGCCAGAGAAAGGTTAACTGGCCATGGTTACCCATTATTCCGTTTCCATGCCAAGGTAAAGTTCAGTTTTCAAATCATTTCAATATTACCCACCGAATATTTTTTTCTTTTTGTCTCTCAAAAATAATCCCTAACCTCAACAGAAACCTAGCAAAAGTCTTATAAAAGTGTCCTGTCTTGTAAATTGGTGTTGTCTCTGTGCTTCAGATATTTTTTGTTGTATTTAAATTGCCTTAAGTTGCATTAAAGGAAGACTCTTGTTTTAACAGTCTGCATCACTCAAGTGGAGAAGGGTAAAGGACAACAGTTTATTGGCTTTCTTTTCTCCACCTTACTGTCCCTGTTCCCAACCCTCATTGTTCATTTCTTTCTCTTTCCTGTCATTGAATCTGCACCAATAAAATAAAACTTGCAGATAAATATACAATTATATGGTAAGTTCCCTCGTTAGTCCTTTAGCCATGAAGCCTTAAAGGCTTTCTCTGGAATATCTTCATGTGAATAAATACTTTTAAAAAATACTGTTTGTAGACATCTATAGTACAGTAGGGACTCAGGGAATTTTACATTTTTCCTCCCAATGCATTCCAACACATTAATTCAACCCAGTTGTTTTACAAACCCCCAACTATTTGGTTCTCAAACTGTACACAAACCATAATACGTTTTAAATTATTCATTTCACATATATGCCATCAAGTAATTGTATTCATTAAAATGACTCTTGTTTAAACATCTATTTCTCCCAATTTTCAGATTGTTCAATGTTTCTGAATAACGTGAATCTCTGAGTTTAGTATGGCCCTCTTTGTTTGAATTCCTAGCAAATGTAGAGAATAGCTTTTGTGCAGCTTTGTTTGAAGGCAGGTAATTTACTAATCCTCCTTTCAGATGCTTCCTTTGTTCTTTCCTGAGATGTGTATTGACTGAATGTTTCAAGGACTTGGTTACTTAAAGTCGATGAGGAAATGGAATTCCCTTTGATAAACTAAGTGTGTTGACCTAGTATTCTGTAGACTTAAAACAAAATCATCAATGTATAAGTATATGTTCATGGATCTGATTGTACCTCTTAGTAAAACACATAACTGTCTGTCACTCTAAGAGCTGATATTGTAATAAGGCAACATAGCTTTCTTTCTCTTCATTGTAACTTGAATAATCCAAAACTGCTAGCAATGAAACAAAGCAAGCAGAGAATTGAACAAAGATATTGATAATACATGTCTATTAATACTTATTTTCATGGACACTCCTTATGATAAATCTATACTTAAAATAACAACTTACATATTCAGAATACTTACTAAATCTTTTCCTATGCAGTCTCTGATGATCTACATCTGTGCACCACATGCATGCTGAACTTCTGTTTGTGTTTGTTGTAGGGGGTTGTTGGGTTTTGTTTGGTTTTTGGATTTTGTTTTTAATTATTCATGTTACACTGATTTTACTAAACTGAAACACTTGGTAGAAAAATAATTCAGAGTAACATCCAAGAAATAAAATTCAGTGGGTTCCATAGTCCTACTTCACCACCATTTATTCTTACTTTTAGTAAGTATGCTAACCTATCAAAGCACTAGATGCTTCATCTGTAAGGTAGAGGGTGTGGTAATTTCTCTTCCTCAAATTAGGTGAGGATTTGAGTGCTGTTTTAGTGTTAAGACTCACTTTAATATAAATACATGGGGTGTCTATTACTTTAAAGTGGACCTTTAGCCTAAGAAAATGTAAACTTTTATTTAAGACAAGAAACACAGTGTTATTATGACCTATGTTATTTTGTGAAAATAAAAAAATAGTGATGAAATGTACAAACTCTGGTAGCTAATAAATTAAAAAGCAAGAATATTATCATCATTTCTCTAGCTGAAAGGACTGAAATATAAATTAGAACTTCCATTTTCAGTAATGAAAAATTTTATGGGCAAAATATTGAACGAGTCAGGGAGAATAAAAAAATATACAGAACACACAGACACTGTATCAAAAGTATTGATCAATTTTCCACTATTTCTGGAGGAAGGGTAACATCAAGAATGGAAGGTATTTAAGGAATAAGTACAAGCTGTACTAAAGGATGAATGAATAAACAGGTTTCTAGAAATTGATAGAGTATAAGTTGAGATGTATTATGAAAGATGGAATGCTAGAACCGCTAACTCATTTATGCCAAGAAATTTGAAGACAGTTTCCTCATCAATAAACTAACAGAGATTTATACTTATTCCAAATAAAGATGATCTAGCATAATGGGGAAATTAAAGGGCAGCATAATTAATATCACACATAAATAAATTTTGCTAATGATCATTCAAAAATAGTCACAGTATTTAAATAACAGAAAACTGAGGAATTGGGCCCAAATTCAGAAATGAAATGCTTTGGAATCAACAGAGCACATGGAGCCTTATCATAAATTAGTGTAGAAGTAAAAAAAAAATCTTAATAATAAGCATATAAATGTAACTTATAGTAGAAGTTAACTCTATAGAGAAGAAAATGAAAGGTAAAAAGAATGTATAAGATAAAGTTTTGAATTAGGATAATAAATAAGTTGGTAGGAATCATGTTAACAAAAAAAGGTAGCTAGATAGAACTGGGCAATAAATAAATATAAATATTGTTTTGTTATTGCTGTTACTAGCCATCAAGTTGCCTGCAACTCCTATTGACCTTATGAACAACAGCTCTGAAATCTTCCCTATCCTAATCCAATTTCACTGACTCTGACACTTTAATCCAATTAATCTTTAATCCCATTACCCCAAATTCATCCAGGGTCTTCCTCTCTTGCACTGTCCCTCCATGCTTCTGAGCATGATGTTCTTCTCTAAGGACTTGTTCCTCCTGGCCACATGCCCAAAGTATGTGAGACAGAGCTTCAAAATCTTTGCCTTCAAGGAGAAACTTGGTTTCACTCTCTCCAAGACAGACCTATTTGTTCTCCTGGCAGTCTATGGTATATTTAATACTGTTCTCCAGAACCACAGCACAAAGGTATCAATTCTTCTCCTGTTATCCTTCGTCATTATCCAGCTCTTTGATGCATAGCATGTAATTGTGAAGACAACGGCTTGGATTAAGTGCATCTTAGTCTCCAGAGTGACATCATTGCTGCTGAGTACTCTGGTGAGATCCCTGACAGCAGATTACTCCAAAGTAATTCATCTTTTGATTTCCTGACTGCTGATGCCAAGAGTATTATTATGGAGCTGAGCAAGCTGAAATTATTAACAGCCACAATCTCTTCTCCATCTGTCATAGTGCTGCCAAGTGGCCCAATGGTAAGCATAAAGAATGGTAAGGCAATGACATAGGCTAAACAGCATGCTAACCACTAGAAAGTCAATCAAATTTTACTTTTTTGTTCTTTAATATAAGTTCCTATCAGCTATATATGTGAAAGCTTACTTCACATACAAAACACTGATGTGAGTGAATTTTTAGAAAACATGTACAATGTCTGAATTTTTCGTCCTACTCCATACATTCTAATTGAACAACAATTTAATCCAGAAAGAAAATCTTCTTTAATCTGGAAGAAGTCATAGAAGGAAGATCTCAGTTTGTGTACACCAATGTTCATAACAGCGTTATTCACCATCACAAGAAAACGGGAACAGCCAATTGTCTGACCCCAATCAAATGGTTTGAGAAATTATGGTACATTCATACAATGGAATACTATGCAGCATGCAGCAGCAATAATTTTGTAAATTACTACCTAACTTGGGAGGGACTGGAGAGCATTATGCTGAGTGAACTAAACCTGTCCCATAAGTACAAATACTGTATAAGACCATTACTGTAGAATGTGTATGAGGATCCAAGGATGAGAGAAGGTGAGAGCAGAGGGCTGAGAAGGGTGGGCATTAATTATAGGGTAGCAAAATTTGATGGGTGGAGGGAGGCGCAGATGAAGGAAATGGGAAAGATCTGGTATGAAAAACAATGCATATGAACTTTATAAATAAATCAGTATAAAACAAAGAAAATGTTTAAAAAGAAAATAAAAAAGAAGTAAGATCTCATAATCACTGTAGAAATTTAAAAAGAAAAAAAACAAAAAACAAACATCAACTCTTAGGACATGAAAAACATCATGGCAGGAGTTGAACTAACCATGGATATGGCTCTAGACTGAACTTTTCTGTATATTTAGGGTTGGATGAGATCCTACCTCATATCTTGTGATGATGTTGATGTTGTTGTTGTTCTTATTCCCAGAGTAATTTGTTGAGAAGGAATGAAAAAGATCAATTAATCTCTACTTGAAAGGGATTGTGGTTGTTGCTGTGTAACACTGAGTTGGAATAGACCCACAGCTGACCCTCTGGTGGGTTTTCAGAGAGAGTAAATCACATGGAAGGAGATTGCCCATCCTTCTTCCATAGAGCAACTGGTGGATTTGAATTCTATGCCTTAGGGAGCGCAGTGCTGCTTCAGAAGAGAAACCTGATGTACATCAACATAATTTACAATGCAGAACAAAATGGGAGAGAAAAGTAAGGAAGATTCTAGAAGATAATCACGAGACCTTGAAGGAGATATTATGAGGTTAGATTACATCTTAACATGCAAAACCACCTCTCATAAAATTAGCATTCCTTTTTGAATCATAATTATTGTAACATTAAAGGAAATAATTGAAATGAATTAGTAGTCTTCTTCAATAAATGTCTTAGCTACCATTTCAGCTAATAGAACAGATGCATTTCCAGAACTCATTTATAATAGTAAGATGAAAAGCAACATAAAATGAAGGTGACTAATGTGATCAAAGAAAAAATAAAAAAAACCCAACCAACACTAGACTTAACATTTTAAGATCTAAATTCAAACACTGAATTACTTGTTGAAAAATTATTTCTTGAGTTTCCTTGTGCCTGACTTTGTGTTCTCTTCAAAGATATAAAAATGACTAATGTGGTATCTGCACTGAAAAAGCTCATAATTACTGGAACAAACATAAAAACAGATAATTTTTATACCATAAATACTGTCATAGAAGTTTAAACTGAATGCACTGCAATACACTAATAAAGCACACTGAATCTAAAGTTGGATCACCTGGGTTCAAATCCAAGTTACATTATTTATGTGTCAGCTTGGAAAAGTCACATGACTTCTCTGTGACTTGGTTTTCCTAGTCATAGAGATACTTGAATTTCTTCCCATTCTTCTCAATGACTCACATTCATATCAATTGCACCTACCAACAATAACGGAAGTACTTCCTGGTGTTATTGTAAGGGTTTTGGATGAAGTAAAATTTCCAAAGTGCATGAAATAATCTCTTACACATAGGAAGCTGTTGTTGTTGTTGTTATGTGCCATTGAGTCACCTGGAACTCATAGTAACCTTAATTATAGCAGATCTGAATCTTGCCTTGTCCTGGGCCAGTCTCACTAATTCCAACACACAAACCCCCATTGCCCCAGTTACTCTATCAATCCGTCTCATCTGAAGTCTTCCTCTCCTGTGCTGTCCCTACACCCTTCCAAGCATGATATTCTTCTCCAAGGGCCAATATCTTCTGGCCATGTTCCCAAAGTATATGAGACAAAGCTTCAAAATCCTAATTTTGAAAGAGAAACTTGGTTTCACCGTCTCCAAGACAGACCTGTTTATTTTCTTGACAGTCCAAGTATGTTCAAGACTCTTCTCCATCACAACTCAAAATCATCGATTCTTCTTCTGTCATCCTTAGTCATTGTCCAGCTCTCTGATACATAGCAAGTAATTGTGAACATCATGGCCTGGTTCAGGCACACCTTAGTCTCTAGACAGACATCATAGATTTTCAGTACTCTGGAGAGGTCCCTGACAACAGATTTTCCCAATGCAAGTCATCTTTTGATTTCCTGACTGCTGGTGCCAAAAGCCTCCATCTCTTCTCCATATTTTGTGGTCCTGTGAATTGGCCCAGTGGTGAGAGTCTTTGTCTTCTGGATGTTAAGCTTCAATCCATGTTGAAGAGTACTGTCCTTGATCTTCTGCATTGTCAATCATTATTTAAGAACTACTGAAATAGGTGCAACTAAACGTGTCCAGGGCAACAGGGAAAATGTCACAAAATATGTACTGAAAAAAATATGGACCCATAAGAATACAAATTGCATTCTTAAAGGAAAATGGAAGAGGAACTAAATTAACTACACACACTAAAGTGAAAAATCAAGACCTACTGAATGGTGAAGTACAGATATTTTAAAAGAAGATAGAAAAATGGAATAAAATTATGGGATACCACATAGATAGTGCTTTTCTCTTTCTGAGGTGTTTTTTGTGTTTTGTTTTGTTTTTTCAATTTGAGTTTTTTAATTAAGTTGGTGATAACATGGATTTTCTTTCTGAGGATAGTAATTCTAGTGGCTCCATTAAGAACTCCAACCCCTTACATGGGAAGGTTTTATCC
>NW_006400236.1:294858-306449 GCF_000299155.1 Elephantulus edwardii | reverse complement strand
CTGTCAACCCAAAGGCATATGGATTGATTTAATCAGGTTCTCTGTGAAGTAAAGATGGGAAATTTCCTCCTGTGGGATTTACTGCCTCTGAAAATCTGCTAGAGAGTCAACTGTGAGTCAGTTTGAATTTAAGAGTACAAAATAACAAAAACTAACATTGATAGATAACAATCCTCATCCATAGACCAATAGGCAACATTAAGTTAGATGGAGAAAATATGGAACTTGTCAACTACTTAAACTTCTTTGGATCCAAAATCAACACCCTTGGTACCAGTCAGGAGATTTGGAGAAATATAGCTTTAAGAAAATCTGTTGCCAGGGACATCTCCAAAGTCCTGAAAAACAATGATGTTGGTTTAAAGATCCTATTTAAGTCATACTATTTCTAATTATTTGCTATGCATCCAAGAGCTTGGCAATGAGTAAGGATGACAAGAGAAGTATCTAAGCCTTTGAAAAGTGGTATTGGAGAAGAGTGTTGAATAGTTTATGGACTGCCAAAAAAACAAATAAATATATGCTGCAGAAAGTGCAACGAGAGTGTTCCTAGGAGGCAAGGCTGATGATTCTTCATCTCACGTACTCTGGGCTTGTTCTGAAGAGAAGATATTACTTGAAGAAGGACATCATGCTTGGAAAGATAGAGAATCAGTGAAAGAGAGAAGAACTCTTATTAAGATGGATTGGCACACTGTTTGCGGCAATGGGCTCAAGAGTGTTGACCATGATAAGGATGGCTCAGGATATGATAGAGTTCAGATTTATTTTTCATACGGCTGCTATGGGTCATAATAAGCTTAATGACACCTAATAATTACAACATCACCACACACGCAAACACACAGGCACACCCACCTCCCACAGGAAGCCTGGTCGCTTAGAGTGTTAAATGATGTTTGGCTGCTACTGTGTAGGTTTAGAATCCAAATAGATGGTCATCCTGAGTCAGAATATACTCAACGGATATAGGTTTATTTATATATACAGATAGGAAATACAATGTGTTAAATCTTACACTAGTAACTTGCATTAGCAACTTCAAGTAAGAAAGATATGTAGTCTGTTTCTGTAAATATTTATACCTTCATGAACCCACTGGAGGATCACTCTGAGTTTCTATCAACTCAATAGTAATGAGTGCATATGATTGTAGAGGTAAGGTCTGTAGATCAGTTCTTAAGGTAGAGGTGTCTGGGGAAGCAAAGTTCAGAAGGATCACAGGCTACTGGCTTTGGAGGCCACCAGTTTCAGAAGCTGACACCCAAAGACAGTGATGTGATACAGGCTCACAAACTGGGGGCTTTGGATACGGATGAGTCTCAGGTCAGCAAGCATAGCTGATCTCTTGTTTAAATCTGAAGACCAGGAGTCACATAAATAGATGGAGATCTTACAAAAACCTCTCTAGTTTTTTGTCAGATATGTAGAAAAGCCAAGCAAGTTCCAATCCTGTAATGATCTATTTTTATTCAAATAGCTAATTAGATTTTTACAGATCTACTTGTAATGTTGTCCTGTTTAATATTGTCCAGGTTAGAATTTACAATACAGAGGATAGTTACATTATACTGAAGGTCATGGCTATATTGATAGTCAATATGAACCAAGACAGAGTTCATCCATCTTCTATGTAAAAAAGGTATGAGAGACAGATTAAGGAGTGACTTATGAGGTAAGAATGTCAGAATGTGTTGAGAATCTCACCACAAAATAACAGAAAGGAACATAATTGTAAAGGAGTACCATCAAAGAAGAGGGTCATTTACTCAATGAGTGTAAGGACACATTCCACCTCAGTAGGAAACTACTTCCAAATTCTAAATTATTCAAGAAACTAAAAAGAAGAAAAAAAATTTATAAAGATTATGATCACATCCAAGAGATTTATTTCAAGATGTTATTTGTGTATTCCACTTGTAAAATGTGCTACAAAAAACAACCCAAAAAGCATATGTTAAGTGAAAATAAACTTTATTTTAGAAAGTCACTTTAAGTATGTGGTGATATAATTAGGCCTTATTAATATGCTGTTTATTTAACAGATTAAAAATGCATAAGAAGCGTGTCCCATTCATCTTAATTAGACAATGTGCTTGTCACAATTATTTGCTTTATATTTTCACTTTTCATGAATATTGTAAAGATATCCATTGATGCTATTAGAGCCAACTTTTCCCTTGGTTTCTAGTCCTGTGATCTCAATACCACAACTCTCCTGAGACATAATTCAGCCTTTTGCACCTGAGACTCTGCCTATGTCTGACTGTTAGATATGTTCTGGGGCTAAGACTAGCCAGAAGGAAATTACTGTAAAGGTTTTGCTATTCACAGCAGGGTCCTTTTTAACTCTGAGCTTCAGATCCTTAGGCATTATGCATAGCTATGAAGCTGAGAGATATTCTGATGGCACAGTGAATATGTGCTTGATTGCTAACTGAAAGATTAGCTATTCAAACCCAAAAACCATTCCATGGATGAAATACATGCGTCTGATTCATTAAATATGTACAGCCTTAGAAACCCAATGGGACAATTGTATGCTGTCCTGCAGAGTCAAAATTGCCTCAATGACAATAGTTTTGTTCTATTCTTTAATTTATTTTTCATATAAAAGTGCGGTAATATACATAGTCATTACAGATAAAAGAATAACTAACTTGAGAAGAGAGATACTAATTTGTGCTCTTTATTGTGTTAGAAAACCATTCATTCTCTCATGATTTTTCCCATATTGTATATACTTCTTATGATTTTTACTAAATGCCATTGAGTTGAGAATGACTCATTGAGAACCTATTAACAACAGATCTATTTTATCTATATCCTGTTCAATCCAAGTTAAAATTTAATTTGAAGCAAATGGAAACATCTCCACAAGAGCTAAAATATGACTTTCACCTGTCCCATTCAAATTTAAAACTCATCTTGAGAATAGGTCAGAAGCTTTGAACACTAATCATAGAAGACCTGATTAGTTGTGGGATGACTTCACAGGTATCATTTATGAAGCAAACAAAAGATCATTATGAAGACAAAGGAGATGAAAAGACCAAAATGGATGTTAAAAGAGACTGAAAATTATACTAGAACCCGGAGAAGTCAAAACAAAGGCAAGAGTGATTCAGTAAAATGGTGAACTGGGTGGGGGTGCTAGACAGGACAGGAGGGAGTGCAAATTATGATAATATTCAGGGAAAGGGAAGGGACAAGACAAAGTAGTTGAGACAAAGCTTTTCCATTCTCACTTTCAAGGATTGCTTTAGTCAAATTTTCTCCAAGATGTGTCTCTTTTTCTGGTGGTCCTTGCAATATTCAGTGCTCTTTTCCAATACACACCTCAAGGACATCAATTCTTTTTCCATCATTTTTATTCATTGTGCCACAGCAAGTGATTGGAATATGACTGAGTGAAACAAGCATATGTTAGTCTTCAAAACCACATCCTTGTTTCATGGTAATTTTAAGTGATCATTGTCAGCAAACATTCCCAATGCAATATGTCTCCAGATCTATTGACTGTTGGTTTCAAGGGTGTTAATTCTGAATCCAAGTAAGAGGAAAATGTTATCAATTTTAACCTTTCATTTGTCTTTAATAGAGATGGCTATCATTCTGGTGGAGAGAACTTCTGGCTTCTCTATGTTGAGTCCATTATGAAGAATGTACTCTCTGATCTTCTACAAGAAGAGTTTTAAGTCTTCTTTACTGTTTGTTAGCAAAGGTATATCATCTATAATACAGGATGTTCAAGAGTCTTTCTTCTGTCCCAATACCACCTTCTTCATAGAGTCACATGTTTTAATTATTTGATCAGAAAACCGATTGAATAAGTATGAAGGAAATACGCAACTTTGATGGAACACCATTTTAATTTTTAACCATGAAGCTTTTCCTTGCTCAGTTCAGACAACAGATTCTTTTCCTAGGTGTAGCTTTTACTTGGCTCCACAATCAACACCTTTGGTACCAGCAGTCAATAAATCAAAAGACAAATTGCATTTGCAAAGTCTGCTATCAGACATCTCTCCAGAGTATTGAAGAGCAAAGAAGCCAGTCTGGAGATGTCAGTCTGATTCAAGCCATAGTCTTTGCAATTATTTCCTATGTATCAGAAAGCTTGACTATGACTTGGGCCGATAGAAGGAGAATTGATGTCTTTGAGCTGTGGTGCTGGAGAAGAGTATTAAATATACCATGGACAGCTAGGATAATGAACAGGTTTGTCATAGAGAGGGGGATACCAGGCTGATCCTTGGAGGCAAGGATTCTGAAACTTTGTCTGACATATTTTGTGCATGTTACAAGGAGGGACCAGTTCTTAGAAAGGGACATTCTACTTGGAAGTGTGGAGGGAGAGTACAAGGGAGGAAGAACTTCAATAAGATGGATTGATTCAGTGACTGGGGTAATGAGGGTAGTTGTGTCATAGACAATAAGATTAGCACAGGCTAGAACAGGATTTGGGGCTGTTGAACATAGAGTGACTATGAGTCACAAGCAACTTGATGGCACATAACAATAACAACATATGAGCATAATTTAATGTTCTAGGATTACCATTCTTATCAACGTTAGTCATAACGTGTTATGATCTACATAAACGAAGAATTTGCATAGTTAATAAAGCACAAATACACATTTTATGATGTTCTGATTGCTGCCAGGATACCTCTGAAATTAATAGTGATATACCTGAGCCATGGTATGAAGTCAGCCTGAACTTCTGAAATTCTCAATGGACTGTTCCAACATTTTTTTATAATCTTCAGTGGTATTTTGCTGAAGATCACTGCCCAAGACTCCATATGCTTTTTTAGAACATTCCTATGTTTGCTGCTATAAACATCAATTGAAACTTCTTCTTTGAACCAGAGGATTAGAAGAGAATTGTAAAGAGGCAAATATCTTCTGCACAGCATTCAATGGACAAAGCCTTTGAAGCAGATACATCATCTTGACATTTTCAGTAGCATGGGATCCTTGTTTAGGAAACATTTCTTTTCCTTTTTCATTCATTAAAAATACGTTTATTGAGTACATCCATCACCTAGACCAAGATGCTTTTCTTGAACAAGAGGACACTGCATAGCTTAAAATGAGGAGGGATGTGTGCCAGAGATGTTTTCTTTCATCTTACCTATCCAGTTTGTGTAATGAGAAAATAATTCATGGAAGTGAACTATTTGAAGAGGGATATGTCATTAGGATTGGAGAAAGAATCCTCAGCAACCCATGTTACGTTTATGAAAAAAAAATTGCTATTGGAAGTGAAGAGATCTTGAAACATTTGCTGCAGAAGATCAAGGACTATACAGCCTTCAATATCAATTATATCTCAACATCAAGAAGTCAAAAATAAACACTTCTGGGCCAATAAAAACAACATCATGATAGATGGAGAAATGACTAAAGTTGTAAATTATTTTCTCTTCCTTGGATCCACAACCAACATCCTTGTTACCAGCAATCAGGAGATCAAGAGATGCACTGCATTGTGCAAGTCTGCACTTAGGGATCTTTCCAAGTTACTCAAGAGAAATAATGTCTAAAATTTGCCTAATTCAATCTATCATATTTCCAAAAATTTGTTATGCATTAGAGAACTTGACAACGAACAAGGACGATAGGAGAATTGATACCTTTGAGTTGCGGTGTTAAATAATGATACTCAATAACTCACAGACTGTCAAAAGAACACCTAGATATATCTTGAATGAGATGCAATCAGAATCTTCCTTGGAGGCAAAGATGACAAGCTTTATCTCATATACTATGGGCATGTATCTATAAGAAGCTATTTCTTGGAGAGTAATATTATGTTTGAAATGGTGGAAGATTGGTGAAAGACAGGAAGATCTTCAATGAGATAGACACAGTGACTGTAGCAATAAGCTCAAGTATGTCATAGTCGATAAGGACAGCACAAGACAGGACAAGATTTAGGGCTATTGTTTGAAAGGTCATTATGAGTTGAACTCAACTCAATGGCACTGAACAACAACAATCACCTAGAACCATTTTCTCTTACAAAAATATACAGGGATCTTTAGAGAAATGGCTTATTGTTGGACTAGGCCAAGGTGATCCTGTATACAAATTGATTCTGGAGCACTGTATCATGGAAAAAAAGAAGTTCTAAAAACAAAATTAATGGAGATAAATTGATGAGACATGGGAGGCAATTGAAAGAGTTTCCGATGGTCTAAGTTGGAAGAATTTGAGGGAAAATCATATAAAGTATAGCGGATTATTATAATACAGTGTATAAATATCCATAGGTCCATATGGATACAAAGAAATGAGTAAATAAAGAAGAATAGACAATTTTCTCCTTTTGAGTAATTTCAAATAATCTGTCTTTAAGTAAGTGGAGTTTGGCTCTTTATATGTATGGGTTGACATTGTGATTCTTTTCAAAAAAGAGGTTATAGGAAAGGGTGAGGAAGTACCTTGATTGTGTAGAAACCTGACAAACCGTACTTAAGCTGGATGATCAAGGTCAACAGTAAAGGTGATAAATAACATTGATAATATATACCCTTGATATAATGTGATGAAAATGGCACTTTATCTCTGTGTTCTTTGAGTAACTGTCACAGTCAAAAGAATCCTAAGTATATGTGACAACTAAAACAATGTGGTAATTGAGTTGGATCTTAGAAAGCACATTAAAAGAACAGCCAGTGAAAAGTAAAGAAATCAGAATAAAGTTTTCATTTTAGTTAATAATGTACCCATGCTGTTTTTTGGGGGGATTAGAGAGTCAACATTTAAGTCACAGTGATCATATTTATCAGAGCAGAACTGATGTATGTGATTTTTTTTGGCTTTAATATTTCTGAGAAGTGACTACCAATCTTTATCCTACAAAGATGAGCTGCTAACATTTTTGTCAGAAGCAGAACACTTGAGCATTGTGCCACCCTGGCTCTTTTAATACAATCTTTGCTACAAGGTATCAATAATCATTAATTATAACAAGTTTTTCACCTCAGTATAAGATTCAGTAATGAAGGAAACAGAAGAAATGTGTTTCTATTTGTTTTCACTGAAACTGATAGTGGTTTTTGTTTTTGTTTCTGCTTTTTATGTATTGTGATTTAAACAAAAGTTTATAGAAAAGTTGGATTTTCATTCATTCATTGTTTCACATTTTCCTCTTTATCCTCCTAGTTCACTTTTTAAAGTTCATTTTTATTAATTTTATATTTATTTGCTCGCAATGTTCATATACGTTGTGTTTGACACTACTCTTCATTCATTAAGTGTTTCACCCAACCATTCCCATGCATTATGCTTTATAAAATCAATCACCGTGGACCTTTCCCATCATTACCCAATCTTTTCAGGTCCCAATCTTTTCAGGACCCCACTGAATCCTCCTCATTTCCTTCACTCCCTCCCAATAAAGTTTATTTTAAAAATAATCTTTATTATTTATTTAACACATATTTTTCAAATCTCTAATAGATCTCATGTACATAGGTTTTTCAGAGGCCTGCTATTTCAGAAGTGGATAGCAAATCCTTCTTCCTAGTTTGTCTTAATCTGATTGTTGGGATTTAGAGGAGTATCTGAGAGACAAGCAATTTATACAACAGTGAAAGATTAATCCCTCATCGTGGATTTAACCATTAGTTACAGTGTTGTCCCTGCCCTTGGCCCAGTGTCTTGACGAACTTATTTCCCAGCTACAACCTGCACCAGTATACCCATTTATTTCTATCGAATCCCTTCAGCATTTATCTAGGAAGAATAGAAGATGAATTGATGCCTTTGAGCTGTGGTGCTGGAGAAGAGTATTGAGGGTTCCACGAACTGCTATAAAAACAAACAGATTTATCCTGGAGAGGGTTAAACCAGGATGCTCCTTGGAGTCAAGGATTCTGGGACTCCATCTGACATACTGTGGACATGTTGTAAGGAGAGACAGGTCCTTGGAGAAGGACATCATGCTTGGTAGGGTGGAGGGACAGCGCAGGAGGGGAAGGCCCTCTATGAGGTGGATTGATTCAGTGACTGGGGTAATCGAGATGGATGTATCGGAGACAGTGCGATTGGCACAGGACAGAGCAGAGTTTAGGGCTGTTGTAAATAGGGTCGCTATGAGTCGCAAGTGACTCGACGGCACATAACAACAACAACAACAACAACAACAACAACAATAGATCTCACTACCCACAATAAATGCTGAAAACCAACATCTTATCTGTCCCTGTAGAAACACTATGCCTTAGCAAAACAGTTAAGCGAGTCAATTCTACACACAGAACTGGGATGAAAGAAACGTAAACATATTCTCCAGTCCCGTATTTTTTCCAGTCTACATCAAAAGCCTACTTTCTTCTATGTTCTTGACATAAAAATAAAACATTCTTTGCCATGCATATTTAGAAAATGTAAATATATTCTATAAGTGAATCATTGAATTAATTAGCAAAATGTGGAATGTACCAAGTTCTCAGCACTTGGCTATTTGTTGAGAGCTAAAAGTGGAAACTCATATGCTCTACCTTTGTGATTGATATGCTGTTACATTGACTAAAGAGTACATGCGTAAGCATAAAATAAAATTGAGTATTTGTATCAAATCTTCCTTCTGGTTCTCTGCATTCAGCCTACATAAATCTATCTGACATCAGCAATGATCTCTATAGTGCCAAGCTTTCTCCTAAATCCAGTTTGGACTTCTGTTAATTCTCTGGATGTGTACTGGTCTTGACATTTTATAATAATCTATAGCAAAAATTTACTTTCATTTGATATTAATGGTGTTTTTATTATTTCCAAATTGTACTGAATTACCTTTCTTGAGGATGGTTACAAATATGAATCTCTTCCAGTCAGTTGCACAGGTAACTGTCTTCCAAATTTCTTGGCACAGACTAGTCAGCAAAACCAGGGTTGCATCTGCTTGCTGAAACATGCCAGTGATTGTCTCATACATTCCTCAGGCCTTATTTTTTGGCCAATGCTTTCAGCGCAGATTGAACTTTTGCCTTCAGTATCTTGTTCTTCATCATACACTATTTCTTGAAGTGGCTCCATGTCAGCCAACTCTTTAAAGTACAAAGACTCTGTGTATTCTCTCTATTTTATTTTGATGCTTCTTGGGTCATACATGATTTTGTTCATAGCACTTTCCAGCATTGCAACTGAAGATTTGGATTTATATATTAATCATTTCATCTTGAGAGATGTCAAATGTGTTCTTTCCTTTTGATTTTAAAATTCCATATTCAAAAGAACCAGATGAAATTAATAATATCTTAATATTATAAAGTCTTATAGCCCTGGAGTGTCCACTTGCCATACATAGGTAACTTGTGGTTGCTGCGAAGCTGAAAACTATGACACTAATGTGTCAAGTCTGTTCTCCATCTGCCATGATGTTGCCTATCTGTCCAGTGGTAAGAATCTTTGTTTTCTTGACATTGAGCTGCAATTCAAATTGAAGACAATATTCCTTGATCCTCTATAATAAGTGTCTCAAGTCCTCTTCACTTTCAGCAAGCAAGATTGTGTCATCTGCATAATGCAGGTTATTGATGTATCTTCTTTCAATACTAACACCACATTCCTCTTTATAGAGTTCGGTTTCTCAAGTAATTTTTTTCAGAATATAGTTTAAATGTGTATGGAGAGAGACTACAACCCAGACATACTTCCTTCTTAATTTTAAACCATGCAGTGTTCCCCTGCTCTGTTGGTCCAGGTATAGGTTTTGCATGAGCACAATTAAACGCTCTGGAATTCCTATTTTTCTCAATGTCAGACACAATTTATTATCATCCATACAGTCAGATGTTTTTGCATTGTCAGTAAAACACAAATAGATATTCTTCTGGTATTCTCTATTTTCAGCCAGGATTCATCTGACATCAATAGTGATGTCCTTGATGCCACAGTCTCATCTAAATCTTGCTTGAACTTCTAGAAGTTCAATATATATCTATTTTTTAACCAGTTTTTAACAACTTTATCTTATTTGGATCTACAATTCACACCCTTGGTATCAATAGTCAGGGCATTAGGAAATATATTGCATTGGGAAAGTGTGCAGTTAAGGACCTCTCCAAATTTTTGAGGAGTATTAATGTCAGTTTGAAGAGTAAGTGCATCTGACTCAGGCCATGGTCTCTCTGATCACTTCCTATGCACTGGAGAGCTGGAAAATGAATAAGGATGGCTGAAGAATTATTGATTCCTTTGAGTTGAGGTGTTGGAGAAGAAAGCTGAACATCCTATGGGCTACCAGAAGAACAAATATGTATTAAGCAGGGTAAAGTAGGAGTGCCCTTTGGAGGCAAGAATGATGAAGCTTCACTTCACATAATTTGAACATGTTGGTAAGAAGAGCTATTCCTTGGAAAGGAACATGATGCTTTGAAGGATGGAAGGTCAACAAAGGGAATGAAAACCCTCAACCAGGTGGATTACCACTGCAATTGTGTCAAGAAGAGTGAAGATGATATAAAATAGAACAGAGTTCAGATCTTTTGTTATAGAGTCACTATGAGCCATATTCAACTAGAAAGCACCTAAAAACAACAAGAGTAAATGGGCAAATTTGTGAAACTCATTCCCTACCCAGATTGACACACAGAGCTAGACCACTTGAACAGACCCATCATAAAAGAAGAATTGAGCAGGTCATAAAAAGACTCCTTCACAATAAAAGTCCTGGACCAGCTGAATTCTACCAGACCAAAAGAGAAGATCTACCACCAATTCTACTTAAATTACTTGAAAGATACGGGGGGGGGAGGGTGGAAACCATTCCCAGAGTCATTCTACTTAGCCCTAATATCAAAATCAGGCAAAGATATTACTACAAAGAAAACTACAGACAAATATTTCTCATGAGTATAAATGCAAAAACCCTTAACAAAATCCTAGCAAATAGAATCCAAAAGCACATAAAAAAATAGTAATTGACCATGACCAAGTGAGATTCATTACAGGTATGCAAGGATAGTTCAACATAAGAAAACCAACCCATGTAGTTAACCATATTAACAAAGTAAATAAAAAGGACAATATGATCTTAGTAATTGATGCAGAAAAGGCATTTGACAAAATATAGCACCCTTCCTGATAAAGATACTAAGGAAAATTGGAAAAGAAAGGAATTTCCCTAACATAATGAAAAATATATATGCAAAACCAAGAGCCAATATCATTCTCAATGCAGATAGACTAAAAGCATTTTCCTTGAGAACATGGACTAGGTGCCTACCTTCACCACTTCTATTCAATAATGTATTGGGAGTGCTTGCTAAGGCAATATGAAATAAAAAGCATCCAGATCAGCAAAGAGATGATGAAACTATCGTTTTATGCAGATGATATGATAGTGTATACAGAAAACCCCAAAGACTCAACAAAAAACTGTTTGAAGTTCCACTGCAGTCCTGATGACAGGCGGTTCTAATCCACCCATACTCCATTGAAGAAGGAGGATCAATCTTCTCCTATGCCAGTTGGAACCGATTCAATGGTTCACAAGAAAAGGGGGGAGGACAACCTCAAACTGTTAGGTCTAGTAGGCCAAATTAGTACAGTGTCAGGATATAAGGTGTATATAT
>NW_006400236.1:292023-294758 GCF_000299155.1 Elephantulus edwardii | reverse complement strand
TATATGTATATATATAAAATTAAAAATCAGAGGATGAAGCTAAGAAAAGAATGCAATTTCCAATAGCCAACCACAAATTGAGGTACTTCAGAGAGAAAGTAACTAGAGAAATAAAAGACCTATACAAAGAAAACTACAGAACATTTCTGTAAGACCTAAAGAAATAAATAATAAAACACATAAAGAAATGGGAAAATGTGCCCTGTTCGTGGACAGGAATACTCAATCTTGTGAAAGTGATAACCCTACCAAAAGTAATCTACATGTTCAATGCAATCTCCATACAGATACCAAATTCATTTTTTCAAGTAGATCAAAGGGGAAATTGTCAAGTTTATTTGGAGAGGAAATAGACCCTGACTAAGCAAAGCACTTCTGAAAATTAAGTGGGTACATAACACTCCCTGACTGCAAAACCTATTTATAAAGCAGTAGTAATCAAAATAGCATGGTAGGTGTACAATGACAGGCACATAGACCAATAGAACAGAATTGAGAACCCAGAAATAGACCCAGCTATCTTTGGTCAACTGATATTAGACAAGGAAATCAACCCTATCAAATGGTGAAATGACAATCTTCTCAATAAATGGTGCTGAAAACCTGGACTGCTATCTACACAAAGCCAAAACAAGATCCACATATCACACCATACACAAAAATCAACTCAAGGTATATCAAAGACCTGGGAATAAAGCCCCAAACCATAAATTTCATAAGAGACAAACTGAGATTAAGCTTAGAAGACTTAATATATGGTATAAAGAGACTGATGAATACACCCGGAAATGCAAAATCTGGAGAGTATAAAATTGATGAATGGGGCCTTCTAAAGGTTAAATCTCTGTACACATCAAAAACTTTTTCTAACAGGGTGAAAAGAAAACCTACTGACTGGGAACAAACATTTGTCAATATCATCTCAGACAAGAGTCTCATAACAAAAGTTTATAGAATACTCCTGGACCTCCATAAGAAAAAAGACTGACAACACAATAACAAAATGAGCAAAACACATGGAAAGAGTTTTCAGAGAAGAAGGCATTTGAATGGCCAACAGACACATGAAGAAATGCTCAAAATCTCTAGCAATCAGATAGTAAGTCAACAGCACAATGATATAACCTTTTACTCCAGTTGCAGTGGCAAAGTTTAATAGGACAGCAAGTAATAAAAATTGGAGAGAATGTGACATATAGAAACTCTTATACATTGTTGGTGGGATTGTAAAATAGTACAACCACTCTGGAAGGCAATTTTATGCTTCCTCAAAAAGCTGAACATTCTATATGACTCTGCTATTCCATTGTTTCGAATATACTCCAAGAAAATGAGAACTGAGGTACAAACAGAGACTTGTACACCAATGTTCATAGAAGTGTTATTCACCATTGCAAGACCATAGAAACAGCCCAGATATCCAACAACAAATGAATGGATGAGAATTTGGGGTACATTCATACAATGGAATACTACACAGCCACTTGCTTTACAGAGGTAACTTGTGGTTTTTGTGAAGCTGAACACTGGGAGACTGATGTGTCAAATGCAATAATGGTTACCCATGGTGGACACTGTTTGGTGGAGCTCTCATATTAAAACAAGCTTGGAAACAGGAGTGGCATCCACTTCTGGAATAACTTCCTTCTGGAAACCCTATGAACCAATTGTGGTAAGATATATGGTTAGTACAGCAGAGTGTCAGCTGAAAAAAAAGACACTTAGGGTCACATCAATGGGCTCAAACTCGGTAACAATTCTAGAACACAAGGACAGTCAGTGTTTTGTTCAACTATGAATCATAACTAAACATAGTCAAACAAGATATTACTCAAAGGCAGAGGGACTAGGACAAAAAGAAGATGCTAATGAATCTAAAATTGTAGGATAAATCCCTAACACTCCTAGGCTTGAAAGAAAGAAACTATAGAAGTGCAAATGTACAATCATATATTATCTATTTCTTTGTGAAAGTGAGAGTATTTCAATAAATATCACACTCTTCTCTATTCCCAAATTCTTCTGCTCTTCCCTGATGTTAGGAAGGGTCTCTTTAGGAAGTAAGAAAACAACCATGATGTTTTCCTTTTGTTTTCTTGTTCTTATGATGGTGAATAACGCCATTATGAACATTGGTGTACAAATATCCATCCATTTGTGATTCAGTTCTAATTTTCTTGGGGTATATTCCAAGCAGTGGAATAGCTGGGTCATATATAATTTATTTGTTCATCTTTTTGAGGAAATCCAGACTGCCTTCCAGAGTGATTGTCCAACTGGAATAAATGATAATATATTACATATGTAGGGAGCTCTGATGGCCTAGGGGCAAGAAGCTGCACGGCTACACCAAATGCATGTGGTTCAAGGCCACAAGCTGCTCCGTGGGAGAAGGATGGAAAATCACCTTTGATGTAATCAGCTGCCTCTGAAAACCCCCTGGAAGATCAGCAATGTGTTGGTTTTGACTCTACAGTATACAACAACAACATATAGATAAGAACCTATCAAGATGTATAAGATAGTTTCATGGGACATTGAATAGGTTGGTAGATAGGAAAAAGCTAATAGAAGTTAATATAAATTAGTAATTACAAAATTTCTTCGATTACCTGGGAAGATGGGATGGGCCTGCAGGGTCTGAGGCTGTCCTCTGAGGTGCCCAACTTCAGCTAGTCAGATGCCTAACCCCTCCTCTGAGCAGAATTCTGGAACGAATGTTGCGGGATTTTTGC
>NW_006400236.1:288774-289903 GCF_000299155.1 Elephantulus edwardii | reverse complement strand
AGTTTAGGGCTGTTGTACGTATTGTCCCTATGAATAGTAGGCGACTCGACAGCACATAACAACAACAACATCTGTATTTTCAGCATTTTTCAGTTTGCTGTATTTAGTTGGTGTTCCATAAATGCTTAGATTATTAGGGAAAGATGGGAACATAGAAGCAGGTCTTGAGACTGTTATAGCAGGTTAAAGGAGTGCACATTGTAGCCTTACATATTGTTATTGTTGTTGTTATATGCCATCAAGTCCAGTACAATTCATAGTGACCTGATGAACAACTGATATGAACTTTCTCTTATCCTTCACCCTCTTCACAATCTCTGACACACTCCAGACAATTGTTACAGTCACTGTGGCAACCCATCCAGCTGAAAGTCTTCCACTCCACTGTCACTCCACCTTCCCAAGCATGATGTCCTTCCCCAAAAAGTAAGCTCTCCTGGCATCATGGTCAAAGTCTGTGAGAGGCAGATTTAACATCTTTGACTCGAAGAAGCACTCTGGCTGCACCTTCCCCAAGGCTTATCTGCTCTTTTAGCAGTTCGTGGATTGTCCTGTAGTCTTCTCCAACAGCACAGTTCAAAAGCCTCAATTTTTAGTCATTGTCCAGTACTTAGAAAAATAGCAAGTGGCTGAAAAGACAATGGCCTGAATGCGGCACACCTTAATCCTCAAACTGACAATCCTTGCTCGTACATAAGTTGGAAAAGCCTTTGACTACAAACTTCCCCAGTGGAATACGTCTCCTGACTCCAGGGACCAAGGGTATTGGTTGTGAATCCAAGTAAAAGGAAGTCATAGATAGTCTCAGTCCTTTCTTTGCCCATCATGCCATTGCCTCTCAGTCCACGAGCCAGGATGTTTGTTGTTTTTATTTTTAAGTATATAATCTTATTTAGAAAGTGGTAATTTAGCAGAGATAGTGTCTTAATTTCCTGTCCTAGAAAACATAATTTTATTGTTAAAATATTCCCATCCCAAAGAAGGGCGACCCAACTGAGTGCGGAAACTACAGAACAATATCATTGATTTCACAAACAAGCAAGATTCTACTGAAGATTATCCAAAAACGACTGGAACAGCACATCAGCAGAGAACTGCCAGAAGTCCAGGCTGGGTTTAGAAGGGGTCG
>NW_006400236.1:277923-288674 GCF_000299155.1 Elephantulus edwardii | reverse complement strand
TGAATGTACCATGGACTGCCAAGAAAACAAACAGATTCATCGTAGAGAGGATTAAACCAGGCTCCTTCTTGGAAGCAAGGATTCTGGGGCTTTGTCTGACATACTTCGGACATGTTGTAAGGAGGGACAGGTCTTTGGAGAGGGACATCATGCTGGGTAGAGTGGAGGGACAGCGTAGGAGGGGAAGACCCTCTATAAGGTGGACTGATTCAGTGACTTGGGTACTCAGGATGGGTGTGTTGGGGGCAATGAGATTGGCACAGGATAGAGCACAGTTTAGGGGTGTTTTACATAGGGTCGCTATGAGTCGCAAACGACTCAACGGCACATAACAACAACAACATATAGAAAAGTACCATCACAAAAAAAATGAAGAGCAGGAACATATAAATGACTTCATCTTACTTGAATTCACAATCAGTGACGCTGCTGCTGCTGTTGTTGTTGTTATTATGTGCCGTCGGGTCGACTACCCTATGAAAAATGGTTCTTTCCTGAATCAACCTCATCTTCTCTCACACATCTGACCCCCATTGCCACAGTTACCATGCCAATTTATTTATCTAGGGTCTTCCTCTCCTGTGCTAACCCTCTACATTTCCAAGCATGATCTCTTTCTCCAAGGACTAGCCCTTCCTGGTGACATGCCCAAAGTATGTGAGATGGAGTTTCAACATCTTTTGCTCCAAGGAGCAATCTAATTTCAGCACAGACATGATTATTCTCTTGATACTTCATGGACGGTTCAATACTCTTCTTCAGAACCACAATTCAAAAAAGTCAATTCTTTAGACATCCCTATTCATTTTCTTCCTCTCAGGTGCATAGCAAGCAATTGAGATCATAGCCTGGCACCTTACTCTCCAGACTGATATCATTGTTCTTTAGCAATAACAACCCCTGGCAACAGATTTTACCCAGTGTAACTCATCTTTTTTTTTCCTGACTGCTGTTGTCAAAGATGTTGATTGTAAATTTGAGCAAGCTGAAAATATTAAAAACCTCAATCTTTTCTCCACCTATCATGATGCTGTCTACTGCCCTGGTGGTAAAGATCTTTGTTTTCTTGATATTGGGATGGAATTTATATTGAAGGCTGCAGTACTTGACCTTCTGCAGCAAACATTTCAAGGTCTTCTCAGTTGTAGAGTGCAAGGTTATATCATCAGCATAACACAGGTTATTGATGAGTCTTCCTTCAATCCTGATGTCACATTCATTTAAGTCCAACCTCTCAAATGACCTGTTCATCATATAGATTGAAAAGCTATGGAGAAAGGATACCTCCCTGACACACTCCTTCACTGATTTTGAGACACACACAGTGTCCCTTTGCTTTGTTTGGATGAAATAAAAAGATGTGTTGCATTGGGAAAGTCTACAGTCAGGAACTCCTCCAAAGTACTGAAAAATAAGGATGTCAGTTTAAAGATTTAAGTAATGGTTTTTCAACTTGATCTGTATCTGAGAATTGGACAGTGAATAAAAGTGGCAGAAAAAAAGAGCTGATGCTCTTAAGGTTGAAGGCTGGAGAAGACTACTATTTATGCCATGAGCTTCCAAGAGAACTGTTCCTTGGAGAGGGCGCAGCCACAGAGCTTCTAAGAAGTAAATATGGTGAAATTTAGTCCCACACACTTTGGGAATGTTGATAGAAGTGATCAGTTCTCGGAAAGGGACATTATGCTCAGAAAAGTGGAGGGTCAGAAAAGGAGGGAAAGAGCTTAAACAAGATAGATTGAAACATAGACTGTAATAATAGGTTCAAGTGTGACAGAGATTATGAGCATAGCACAGAATCAATCAGGTTTCCCATCTGTCATTCACAGAGTTGCTATAAATCATAGTTGACTCAATGGTACCTAACAACAAATATATCTATATCTATGCCTATATCTACATAAGTTAGAGAGATGGATAGATAGATAATACATGTTGTGTGGAAACATAATCTCAGTAACCTGGGGTTGTTGTTATGCTGAACCTTGTGCCATTGGGGTGTCAAATGCCATAACAGTTACCCATGGTGGATAGTGTTTGGTGGAGCTCCCAGGTTAAGATAAGTTTGGAAGCAGGAGTAGCATCCACTTCATAAACAGCATGCCTCCAGAAACTCTATGAACTCTGATAAAAGTCGATAGTTAAAGACTTCACACTTTTTTGTTCATAGGGTCATTATATGTGGTGCTCGACTCAAAGGCAATCAACAACAACAACAAACATAATTCCATGCAGAGGGGCATGGTAGAAAGTGTCAAGGGTCACTTACATAAAAGGAAGATATTTCAACACTGAGCCACTTCAAAATGTTCACTCGCGTGTGGATGACCTAGACTAAACTCTCTTCACTTCTTTGCCCTAGGATTATAACTTTAAAACAGAAAACACCACAAGGATTAAGTAAGATAATTCTATGTAGGGTAGCTGGCACATAGTAGGCATTGAATGTATCTGTTTGTTCCCCCTATATAGCTAAGGGAATAAAAGCACCGTCAGTAGAAATAAAAGAAAGGGCTATCTTTCTAATAGACATCCTTCCTGCTTCTAATCTTTAATAGAGTCCATTAATATCTATCAAACATTCTTGGGAATGGAAATATAAAGCCATCTTTGCTGTCTATGTTACAACCTAATGAGCCAGGTTATCCCAGTGAGGTAATAATTTACTCAAAGGTCCCAAAGTGCCAAGCATGAGTTAAGATAGCTTTCCAAATTGACCAGCTCTTGCACAAAGAGATTGCATTATTATGCTACTCTTACTGTGTGATTTGTTCAACAAAGCCCTATGCAGGAGAAACCAATGTGATATCTGCCCTCTAAGACCTTTCTCTGTAGGGATTTCAATGCCAATTTCATTTCTCCCCTTGGAATCATTTTCTGTCTCTCAGTTCCAGGCTGATGAAGTTTTTTCCTAAACCACAGCTTTCTCAGACCAAGTCATGTATAACCATTTTCTCTGGGAGGGGCCAGAGGAAGGATGGCATTGGGCAATTACTCAAGCTCCATTTCTCAGTAAAACGTTTCAATATTTGTGCACACAGGAGCTTTTTTATGTTGGCCAATCCATATTGGATGATGATAGATGTCACTTAACGGTGATGGACGGCACAGCTGCAGAAGCCATTTTCGGAAGTCAAGGATGGCAGCCTCAATGCTAATTCAGTGAGGGAGATATTTATGACCTTAACTATGGCAGCGTAGGCTCCCTCTGGCCTTCTGAGACTAGGCAGTGCCTGTGGAGAGCTGAATTGTATTTCCTTCATCAGAGTTTGATGTTTAAACACAATAGAGGGCACTTGGAGACACAAAATGAGCCAAAAATAACCAAAAAAAAATATATAGTAGAATAAGCACTGCTTGAGATAGCAAGAAAACAAAGTTATCTGATGCCTTCCAGACTTAACTAGTGGTTTTACCTAAGGAAACTCACTTAATCTTTCCAGGACAACTGAGAAATGGATTAATGCTATCCCGACCTTATAGCCTAAAGCAGGTAAGGTGGTTTGCTGAAGTTTCTTCCAGTTCTAGTAGTTCTAAAATGATGCTCTTTCTTTCAGGAAAAGAACCATTGATTGACATGTGTATTGGTTTCCTACATCTGATGAAACAAAATACCACAGTTTAGGTGAGTTATAAGAACGAGGATTCATAGTTTTATGATTCTCAAGACTAGGAAACCTGTATTCCAGTGCTGACCTTGTTGATTCATTCTGGGACTTTGAAGGAGAACCTTGTCCATGCCTTTCTCCTTACTTCTGGTAGCTCCAGGACTGTAGCCACGTCATAGGGCATCCTTTCTTTGTCTCTGAGTGTCTGCTGCTTTTATAACAACAAAAGTCATTAGGGAGTTCTGATGACCTAGTGGTAGGAAGTTGAATTGCAATCCCAAGGCATATGGTTCAAATCCCCCAGCTGCTTTGCTGGAAGAGGATAAGTGGTCACTTGTTGTTGTTTGGGTTTTTTATTGTTTTGTTTTGTTTTGGTTGTGTGTTGTGTGTTTTTTTTTACATTCAGAAATAGCTTTATTATTATGAGTAATCTTAAACAAACAAATAAGATGAGTACTTGTTCATATATCCATAATACACCACTATACCAAGACAAACTACTTCTGCCTAGTAGATTAAGACTCAAAGCAACCCTCCATCAGGTTTCTCAGACTACATATTTTAGTGGACTACTTAGCTTCCTCTCTTTAAGCACCTGGTGGATTTGAACCTAAGACCTTTTGGTTTTCAGCACAAGTTACACACTATGACACCATGGGCCCTTATTATCATCAAAATTTCTTTCTTTTTTTTTTAATACTGGTGCTATTTTTTCAATTTTTGAAAAAATTCATTATTAATGTCAATGAAAATTTACAGAGACTTTGCATTTCATTTAATTCATTGTTGCACTTTTCTCCCCTCCCAACCCTCAACTCCAGTCATGACAAAAATACCTAAACACATATCCCTTTTAAACAGTTTTCTCCCTCATCTGTTTCAATGCAGTATACATTACTGAACGATGTAAGTCCTGTTTTACAAGAGTGGCACCATGCAGTATTTGTCCTTTTGTGACTGAGATGCTTCACTCAGCATAATGTCCCCCAGGGTCACCATTTTTAATAATACTGCATGAGTTACTTGTTTTTCAATGCAGCATTGTATTCCATTGTGTGGGATGCATCCTGTCTCCATACCTTTTCAACATGTACGCAGAGCAGATTATCCGAGAGGCTGGGCTCTATAAGGAGAATTGTGGCATCAGGATTGGTGGAAGATCTATTAACAATCTGCGTTATGCAGATGACACAACCCTGCTTGCTGAAACTGAGGAGGACCTCATGCACTTGCTGCAAAGGGTCAAGGACTGCAGCCTTCAGTATGGACTGAGGCTCAATGTCAAGAAGACGAAGATTCTCACCACTGGACCAATTGGCAGTGTCAGGATGGATGGCAAAGAGATTGAGATTGTTCACAGCTTCAGTTTGCTTGGCTCCACAGTCAACACTCTTGGCACCAGCAGTCAGGAAATCAAAAAGTGTATCGCGATGGGAAAGTCTGCTGTTAGGGACCTCTCTAAAGTACTCAGGAGCAACAGTGTCTTTCTGGAGACTAAGGTGTGCCTGATACAGGCCATGGTTTTTGCAATCGCTTGTTATGCATCAGAGAGTTGGACAACGACTAGGGAGGACAGAAAGAGAGTTGATGCTTTTGAGCTGTGGTGCTGGAGAAGAGTACTGAATGTACCATGGACTGCCAGGAAAACAAACAGATTCATCTTGGAGAGGATTAAACCAAGCTACTCCTTGGAGGCAAGGATTCTGGGGCTTCGCCTGACATACTTTGGACATGTTGTCAGGAGGGATGGGTCCTTGGAGAGGGACATCATGCTTGGGAGGGTGGAGGGACAGCGCAGGAGGGGAAGACCCTCTATGAGATGGATTGATTCGGTGACTGGGGTAATCGGGATGGGCGTGTAAGAGGCAGTGCAGTTGGCGCAGGACAGAGCAGGGTTTAGGGCTGTTGTGCATAGGGTCGCTATGAGTCGCAAACGACTCAATGGCACATAACAATAACAAATCTCTATCTATTCGTTTGTTGATTGGCACTTAGGTTGTTTCCAACTCCTTGCTATTGTGAACAAAGAGGCAATAAACATGGGTGTGCATATATGGGTGTGCTTGGAAGAATACAAACTCTTAAACCTTTTGGCACAGTGAATCTGAATACTCCTTCCATCTTCTTTTAATGCTTCCTGGATCATTCAATATTCTACCCATAACATCCTTAAGTATTACAGTTTGAGGCTTGAATTTGTTCTTCAGTTCCTCCAGTTTATTTTTCCGTTCCTTCAGCTTAAGAAGTGCTGAGAAAGTTTGGCCCTTTTGATTTTCTCACTCAAGCTCCTTTCACATTTCATTATAATATTTTGCCTTGTCTTCTAGTGCTGCCTGTTGGTATCTTCTGTTCAGCTCCTTAACATCTTGATTTCTTTCCTTTGCTTTGGCTTTTTGGTACTCTAGTGCAATATCTAGAGTTTCTTCTGACGTCCATTTCGGTCTTTTCACCTTCCCCCTTCTTTGTAATGACCTTTTCCATTTTACATGAATGATATTCTTGATATCTTCCCATAGCTCATCTGGTCTTCATTCAATTAGTGTTCAAGGACTCAAATCTGCTTCTGGTTGTAATATTCAGGCAGGATATACTCAATATCAAATTTGATTCCTCTGGATATAATTTGACCTTCCTTATCTTTAATTTCAACTTTAGTTTGAAAATATGAGTAGCTGATGGTCTGTTCTACAATCAGCACCTGGATTAGTTTTCACTGATAATATTGGATTTCTCCAATGATTCCCTCCACAAATATAATCTTTCTGATTTCTGTGCATACCATAAAGTGAAATCCATGTGTATAATCTTTTTTTATGTTTCTTATAAAAGGTATATTGCTGAAACTCAGGAAGACCTGAAGTGCTTTTTGCTGAAGTTTGAGGACTGTTGTCTTCAATATAGATTGAAGCTCAACATCAAGAAAATAAGATTCTCACCACTGGGCCAATTGGCAGCACCATGATGGATGGACAAGAGGTAGAGATTGTTAACAATTATAAGTTGCTTGTCTCCACAGTCTACATTCTTGGCATCAGCAGTCAGGAAATCAAAAGACGAATTGCATTGGGAAATTCAGCTGTCAGAGACCTCTCCAGAGTACTGAAAGACACAATGTTGGTTTAGAGACTAAGATATGCCTAATACAGACTACGGTCTTCACAGTTATTTACTGTCCATCAGAGTTGGACAATGATTGAGGATGACAGAAGAAGAATCAATACCATCAAGTTTTGGTGCTGGAGAAGAGTCTTGAACGTACCGTGGACTGCCAAGGAAACAGATAGGTCTGTCTTGGAGAGGGTGAAATCAAGTTTCTCCTTGGAGGCTAGGATTTTGGATCCATCTCACATAATTGGGGCACTTGGCCAGAAGGGACTGGTTCTTGGATAAGGACGTTATGATAAGAATGGTGAACAATGTATATTTGAACCCTACTTGATCCTGTACCATCCTCATCATCTCCGATATAGTTGAGCCCATTGTTACTGTCACCATGTAAGTCCATCCTGTGGAATGTCTTCCTCTCTTATGCTGACCCTCCACCTTTTCAAGCATGATGCCCTTATCCAAGGATTTGCCCATTCTATCAACATACTCAAACTATGTGAAACAAAGTTTTACCCTGTTGCCTCCAAAGTGCACTCTGGTTGCACTTTCTCAAAGATAGACTTGTTTGTTCTTTTGACAATCCATGAGATTTTTAGTACCCTTCTCAAACACTACAACTTAATGACATTGCCTTTTCCCCCTAAAATCCTTACTCATTGCCCAAGTTACAGATACATAGCATGTAATAAAAAAAGAAATAGCACACCTTAGTCTTCAAACTTATATCATTGTTCTTTGGCACTTTGAAGAAGTCCCTGAAAGTAGATTTCCCCAATTGAGACACAACATTTAATTTCTTCATTGCTGGTCTGAAGAGAGTTGATTATGGCTCCAAGTAAGATAAGCGTCAATTTTTATTTTCTTTTTTAAGGATGAAAGTTATACAAGTGTTCAGATCTTCCATTCATAGGGTTGCTATGAGTCACCAACAACTTGATGGCAATTAACAACAAAAACAGCATAAAGAGAGAGATATCAGTTGGCCTAGTGGACAGAAAAAGATGCTACCAAGCCGAAGAAGGGGAACTTTAATCCGTGGCCCTCTGGCCTATTTTTAATTGGTTTTGGTCAAACATTCTTCTAGGTCATATAGCCCTGATCTGTCCACTTGCTGTACAGAGGTAATTCGTGGTTGCTATGAAGTTGAACACTGTGATCCTGATGTACCAAATGCCATAATGGTTACCCATGGTGGACTGTGTTTGGTGGAGCTCTCCGATTAAAGCAAGCTTGGAAGTAGAAGTGGCATCCACTTCTGAAATAGCTTGCCTCCGGAAACCCTATAAACCTGGAGAAAGGATGAAAATGTTCAAGTCTTTAGTTCATAGTGTCCCTATGAGTCACCTATGACTTGATGCCACTTAACAACAACAACAACAACAATGACCGGTTTATTTACAAAATTCAAACAAATTCTTTCAATTTCTCTCATGCCCCCACCATCAAATTGTACATCCCAATGATTAATCCTCCCTCCTCTTGCACATCCACATCACACACTGCTTCCAGTCTCTCCCACCTCTCTTAGATCGTTATACTCATTCTACAATAATGGTTTTGTACAATATTTATCCCTGTGGACTGAATTAGTTCACTCAGCATAATGCTCTGCAGTCCCTCCCAAGTTAGGTAATAATTTACAAAATCATTGTTCCTCTGTTCTGCATACTATTCCATTTCCATGAAGAAATGTTCTAAATCACTGGCAATAAGAGATATGTATATCAAAACCACAATGATGTACAATCTCACTAGAGTAACAATGGCAAAGTTTAACAGGGCAGCAAGTAATAAATGTTGGAGAGGATGTGGCGAGAAAGGAACTCTTTTACATTATTAGTGGGATTGTAAATTGTACAACCATTCTGGAAAGCAATTTGGTGCTTCCTCAAAAAGCTGAACATAGAAATTGACCCAGCTATTCCACTACTTGGATATGTACCTGGAGAAAATGAGAACTGAGGCACAAACTGAAATTTGTATACCAATCTTCATAGCGGCCTTATTCACCATCACAAGGACATGGAAACAGCCCAAATGTCCAACCACAAATGAATGGATTGAGAAATTATGGTACATTCACACAATTTCTATTTTGTTATCAATCTATCATGAAGTTTCTTATTGGCTCAGTGGTTAGGACTTTTATTTCCTGATGTTGATAAAGAATTCATATTGAAGGCTGCAATCTTTGATTTTCTGGAGCAGCACTTAAAGTCTTCAGTTTTGAGTTAGATCTTCTTAATGGGTGCTTTTTTAAATATTTTTTGTTTATTTATTTATTCTTTTTATGTGTGTACCGTCAAATTGGATCTGACTGGTACAGGAGGCGATTGTTCCTCCTTCTTCAGCAGAGCATCTGGTGGATTTGACCCGTGCACCTCTGGGATTGCAGTGCAGTTTCCTGCCACTAGGCCACCAGAGCTCACCAAGTCTTCAGTTTTGACAAGCAAAGATGTGTCATTAGCATAATGAAGACATTGGATTCCTCTGATTCTCATGCTACATTCTTCTTCATAAAATCCAGCTCCTCAACTATTTACTCAGTATATTTGTTGGATCAGAGTGAAGAAAGAGCATAGCCCTGATGCACACATTTCTTGATTTTAAATGGTGCTTTGTTTCGACAACAGTTGCTTGGTCTGTGTATAGATTTTTCATAAGCATGGTTAAGTGTTCTTGGATTTCCATTCTTCTCAGTATTAGCCATAATTTGTTATGATCCTGTAAAAAGAAGAGCCATGGGAGAATAGCCATAACTGACCTTTACCAACTTCACAAAGAGAAACTGTCCCCAACAACAGTGTCAACAACCCAAAACCAATTCCCATGAGATCAGACATGTCCTTCATGCTCCCATGCCTCTTTCTATTCATCTCAACACCGAACTTACTGCTTTTATGTTTCTGAAGTCAGACACAGTAGTTCACAGACCAAACAGATCAATATTGGGAAGGTCAAAAGCTTATAATCCAGATTAATAGAAGAATATTCTGAAATGTGCTTTTAGACACCTCAGCCTTGAGCCTCATGGCATTAGGCCAGTGTTATGAAGTTCTCAGTCTTGCCAATTATGGCTTTCCCTCCACACTATCATATCCTAGTGTTCCAGCTATACAACAAACTTGAGCAAAAATTCTGAGATGTGATTTCATTGGGATGTAGCAGTCCCAAGGTCAGCTCTATCTCCTGTCAAATCTTTGATCTTCTGCTTCAGGTACTGCTGCTACTGCTGTAAGTCTCACTTGTGCTACTGCACTAAGTCTACTTGGCATGAGTATTTCCGGTCCTGAAGGGCACCTACTGCATCCTTACTTCCCCTTGGAGTGAGAGATTCTCCCTTCTGCTGCTGGATCCAATCAATTTAGTGATGAGACAAACAGATCCCCCTGTGGACAGTCTAACATACCTATTCACATACTCTCTCCCACTTACATTGCAAAGTCAAATTCACTGTCTAGAAAAGCAATTTTGAATGATACACTCTACAGATCCACACAGACAAAAGCCTTTGTATGGTGAGTAAAACATAAAGAGGCATTCTGCTTCTCTTTCTGCTTTTGGCCAAGATCCATCTGACATTAGCAATATCTCTGCTGTCATGAACTTTTCTAAGTCTATCTTGTGTTTTACACAGTTTTCTGTCAATGTACTGATCTAGCTATTTTTTAATAATCTTCAGCAAGATTCTACTTGCATGTGATATCAATGTTTGGTAATTTTCACATTCTATTGGATTACTTTTGGGGGGAAATTGAATAAATATGGATCTCCTCCTGTCATGAGACCATGTCTTCCAGATTTCTTATACGTTTCTTGGTGAGCATGTTCATGGCTGCATCTATGTGTTTAAACATATCAATTGCTATTCCATTAATTTCTGGGGCTCTCCCCCAACCCCCAATATCTTCAATGCAGCAGCAACTTGAACTTCTTCCTTTACTAACACTGGTTCTTGATCATATGCTACTTCCTGAATGGTTCCATGTAAGACAATTCTTTTGTTATAGTGACTGTGTATTCTTTCCACTTTTT
>NW_006400236.1:263212-277648 GCF_000299155.1 Elephantulus edwardii | reverse complement strand
TGCCCTAAAATATAATACTTTTAAGCTATTCTCTCCCTCATAGACGTCAATACATTTTTTTTTTTTTAGGTTTCCTGGATCATTCGAGATTTTGCCCATAGTATTCTTCAGTATTACAACTGGGTTGAATTTTTTCTTCAGTTCTCTCAGTTTAACAAATGTTGAGTGAATTCTTCCCTTTTTATTTTCTGACTCAAGTTCTTTGCATATTTCTTTGTAATATTTTGTTATGTCTTCTTTAGCTGCCTCTTGAAATCTTCAACTATTATACTCCTCCATTTCTTCTTTTTGCTTTGACATCTCAACATTCTAATGAAATTTTCAGAGTCACTTCTGACATCCATTTTGTTCTTTTCTTTCTCTCCTGTCTTTGTAATGACGTTTTGCTTTCTCTCTGGATTACTTCCTTGATGTCATACCAAAGCTCAGGTGATCTTCAGTCATTAGTCTTTAATGACTCAAATCAATCCTTTTGATGGTTTTTAAATTTAGGTAGGACAGATCTAAGGTCATATTTTTGTTTTTCTGAACTTGTTTTAATTTTCTTCAGTTTCAGTTTGAATTTGCATATGATTATCGATGGTCTGTTCCAAAATCAGTACTTAACCTGGTTTTGACCCTTGATACTGAGCTTCCCCAATGATTCTTGCAGGAGATATAGTCAATCTGATTTCTATGTGGTTGACCAGATTAAGTCCATGTGTAGAGTTGCCATTTGTGTGCGGTTTTGTTTCTTTTTGTTTTGGTTTAAGGCATTTGCAATGTATGGCTCATTGATTTTCAGAATTCAACTATTTCCAGCCTCACTTCTTTCACCAAGTCCATAATTTCTGACCACTAGTCTTTCTTCTTTATTTCTAACTTTTCTTATAGTCACCAATTAGGACTTCCAATTTTAAAAGTTGGTAGAAATCCTTCATTTCCTCACCTACAGATTTGACTAAACACACTTGAAATTGGACAATGAAAAAAGAAGACCAACACATCAATGTCTTTGAATTGCTACATTGGGGAAGAAATTGAATATGACATGTACTGTCAAAAGTACAAACACATCTAAATTAGAAGTGCCACCAAAGTACTCTTTAGAGGTAAGAATGATAACACTTCCTTTCACATTCTTTGGCTATCTGGGGGGGGGGTGTCCCTGAAAAAAAATACTCTTTGGAAAAGCAGAAATTCAGTAAAAGAAAGGAAGACTCTAAATTAAATGGATTGACACAGTGACTATAACAAGGGGTTTAAACATAGTAGAGCTTGTAAAGATGACAGAGGATCCGGCAGGGTTTTATTTTATTGTTCTTACTTAGTGTTGTTAAGATTTAGAGCCAACCTGATGCTATCTAACAACTGTTATTGTTAAAAGCCACTGAGTTGTGTACTAAACTCATAGTGATACAATGAATAGTAGATTCAAACCCTGTCATTCTCATTGCCTCTGACATACTTGAGCTCATTGCTGCATTCACTCTGTCAATACATGGTGTTGAAAAAGAGTGCCAGAGATACCATGAACTGCCAAGAGAACAACAGATATGTCTTTAAGAAAGTGTAGCTGGAAAATCTATCTAAGTCCTTGGGGGCAAGCAAGGATGGAAAAACTCACTTATTTTGAGTATGTCACTAAGAGAGGTCATTCCTTGGAAAGAGACTCATGCATGTAATGATAGCATATAATATTTCTTAATAAGGACTTTTTGGGGTGTTCTAAAAAGTATTTGTTAAAGTTACCCCCAATTTATTATACTGTGTCTCACACAGGTCATCCATTATTCTGAGCATTGGAGATACCATGAGACACAGAGACAGACTGGGTTCTGACTATACCAAAACTATCATTTGAGTAATTATCAGGTAGCAAACAACTGGATGGGAGGGGATAGCTCTAGATAACTTAAGACATTATAACTTCATAGCCTCAAACAAGTTTAAAGGTTAACCCAAAGCTTGCACATCTCTAATGATTTGAACCCACTTGCCACATTGAGGAAGAAAGATGGTCTGTTTCCTCCCATTATGATTTACAGTCTTAGAACTCTCATGGGGGGTGACTATGAGTTGAAACCATAGTGAGTTTGGATTGGGGAAGTCTTTGTTATTTTTGTTGTTGGGGGGGGTGTGCTCAATATAAAGAAAGGTGATAGAATACCCTCTACTTAATTTAGGATTAGATAAGTGGCTGAATTCTAAGCACTCCATGTAGTTCAATACAACTCTTATATTCTTTTTGCTTCCTTCTGTCACTGGATTTCAGCTCTGTAGATGCATCTGGGGCATAATAGGCAGAAAAGACACAGAGGAATGGAGACTGTGGCTGACCTCATTTTTCTCTGGAAAATAAATGAATCCTATTAAGTTTGGCAAATTGTATAATTAAAGTCAAATACTGTTGTAAATATAAAATACCTGAAATACTTTTCTTTAAACTTCAATGACCATTGAACTAACCTTTAATTAATTGTGAAGGTGACAATAAAACAAGGGTTTTGAAGTTATAATTAAACCTGCCTTTATCTTGTTTTATTTTAAAATGAGATGAACTTGTCGGTCAGTTCTCTGAAAACCAGTCATCTGAAAGCAGTACACTTTTTGAATTATTGCATTAAGATCTTGTAAATCTCTTTTCAGTCTTTAATTTGAATGATTCATAGGTGAAGAATGGAAGGGCTCTCTTACAGTAAATGGAGGAAAGTATCCATGAACTGGGTGGACACAAACAAAAAGAATTAAATCATGGTCAAACAGAAGAGACAAGATCTGAATGGGTTAAGAGAGGTTAATCAAAGTGTGTTCTCACTATTGAAAGAAAGTGAAGTATAGAATAATTGATAGCCTAGGGAGAAATACAAAAGGTGTGGGTAAAAGAAAATATGCACACACATACACATCTTGGAAAGACATGTTAGGAAAAACAAGGGAATCTGGATGCAATAATCTTTAAAAGGGGCTTTTTTTGTAGCAAAGACAAAGTCACGTAACACAAGATTGTACTTGGGGGTTTTAATTTTCTTCTCAATCACTCCAAGAGTTTTCTCATCTCCCTTCTTCAAGTCCCTCTTTATCTGTTTCCTATACTTGAGCTACATTGGAATAACCTTGATCTTGTGAGTTGATTTCTAAATGTGCTTTCAAAGTAGGTTCATTTTCACCACTTAGAAAGAGGTTTATCTGCTTTTTGCCAGACAAGCTGTTTGATCAAGTCATTTAATATCACATATTTGGGATACAGGCAATATGAGTTGTTGAGATCAAGGGGAGCTTTGCACGTGAAATAAGTATGCAGTTGTTGACTGACCTCTAAGAAAATGCTGTTCCCTATTTTCTTTGGAAGTTAGGTGGAAGGGTATATTTATATACCTATTTTTGTGTTCCATTGCCATGATGCTTACAGCAGACTCCACTCTATCCACAAAAACAAATGTTCACCCTGCAAAATAGCATATGCAACAATTTTATGTGCACTTAGACTTGCAATACCTGCAAACAGTCCCCAACCAAGCAATCTTCTTTGTGTTTTTTTTTAAATATGTTCCTTTTAGAAGCTTTATGTAACTGAAATGGTATCTACAAAAACATTGTATTTATATATGACATTTTTGAGAAGTGAAACTATTCCCTGAACGTCTTTGTTCAATGTCTCTGCCAAAGCTCATTTATACTTAGTATAAGTGTTATGCTATAAAATAGGTTATAAATTACAAAAATCAGTCTGATTCACATTTTTTAATATTGAGGAACCGTACTTACTTAATGCCAAAAAAAAAAAAAGAAGCAGCTAAAGAGATCTGTTGGGCAAGATTCTTAATCTGACTTCAGAATTAAATGAAGACTGCAGATGGGCCCTATCTAAATCAATGGTTTTAATTCCTCGCCATCAGATAAAACCAGAGTCCAACACACTGTGATATTGAAAAAGTCCTTTAAAGAAGTTATCCGATAAAATGTGAAAAGGAATAAAAATGCAGCAACCAAATTTAAAGGTAGAAACGCTTGCTCCAGCCCACTTTCTCTGTTTCCCAATAAGACCCCATCTAAGCTTTCTCTAAACTCTCTAATCCCCTTATCCATGTAGTCTGAAATTGAAACGTCCAGTTTCTGGATAGCAAGTACCTTACAGATTTCTATTCACTAAGTTATCCTGCTTCTCTACATAAAGAGGCCAATCCTGACATTGGGAAACTTGATCCCAGTGGTTTAACTACCTCTGAAAGCACCTTGTGTCACTTAACCTTCTTTAAGTAGCTTCTCCAGCAAATCATTAGCTGGGACAAAATTAAATTAAAAACTTGCTGTGTAAAATTCTGAACCAAAGAATTAAAATCCCTGTACTTTAGGAGCTAAATTTTGAATAAATCTATCAATACATCTTAGACAGAAATATGATATCATAAAAGCAGAGAAAGATGATTGCTAAATTTGTCTCCTTTGAAATATAGAACTTCCTTTATTTTTGTAGTAGCATTTCCTTCAGCATTCATGGGATGGAAAATAATTAAATCCCTTTGAGACAGTCAGTGTACATATTTAATAATTATCATCTTTATTTCCCGTTTCAGGACATGCATAAAGATTAGGTCTTAATGTTTCAGAAAAATAAGACCATGTATAACCAATTTCCATCAGCACAATAACAGCATAATGTTAAGATAAAATTTCCAAAGATAATTTATATTATAAATTTCAGCAATAAATATAACCAACTGGACTCTGAACTTCTGGAATTACAGTTTCTCACATTAGAAGGAACTTTGAAATCCCTAGAATTAAACTCTCATTTTTTATAGTTGAAGTGTTTGGGGAGTTGTACATTGAGTTAGTGGCAGAGGTAAGAATAGACAGGGACTCAGAATTTGAGAAAGAAATGGGGTTAGCAAGGAATATATTGTACACAGAAAGAGTAAAGTAAATTAGCCCCTGAAGCGCGCGCACACACACACACACACACACACACACACACACACACACACACACACTGTTCCGGAAAAGAGAGGATGAGGCTTCATCTCCCTTATTTTCAGACATGGTGTCACTGAAGGTCAATTGCTAGAAATAGAACATTCTGCTTTATAAGGAAGGCCAAAGAAAAGGAAAGAAAACGGCACTAAATACTTACAATAATGAGCTAAAACATAACAATGAAGACAAAGCAACATTTGATTCTGTTCTGCATGAGTCCACAAGGAGATGAATTCTGTTAGATAGTAGCCAGCAAGAAAACAATATTGATCACAAAGGATCACAAAATGATAACTGCTCAAACAGAAAGACATAACTGGGAGAAATACAGAAAGAGCCTTAATGCTGTGTCAATGGTCACTCAGTCTTTAGAATATTATTTAGATAAGCAAAATACTGTATAAGTGAAAGGACTATCATAAACACCCTCCCTATCTACCTCCATGTTCCTTTTTGGCAACTGTCTAAGGGAAGTGAACACGGACGGGTGGGTAACTTGTTTCAAGTGTATGTTGTGGATCTTCTCATGAGTAGTCATTGTGCCTTGATTTCCTTTTTCAGAGGCAGTTAATCACAGTTAAAGGAGATTGCCCATCCTTCTCCCACGCAGCAGCTGGTGGCCTCGAACCACGTGCCTTTGTGATTCCAGCACAGCTCCTTGCCATGAGGCCCCCAGAGCTCCCTAATAGGCCAAACTAAAAGTCACATGGTTGATTTCCTCGCAGAATCTCAACCTAGTGCATGCACCATTAGAAGAAATAATTACAAAGTTGATTTGTTTTTCTTTTTCATATTTCCTCACAGAAAATGAGCAGTTTCACTGAAATAAGGTCCTCTCTGGAACAAAGATTTGGGAAGAGTTAATCAGATTCCTGAGAAGTCAGGAGGCCCATTCAAAGGCTCTCTCTGAATTTTTTGTTGTTGTTGTTGTTGTTGTTGTTTTGCGCAAAAAAGAAACTCAATTATGACATTTCAATATTGAAATAAAATTAGTTTGGATTCTATTCCTCACTCTTGAGAGGAAGTGATGCTCCATTTTTAACTGTGCAAGACAACTGTCGATTCATCTGCGGAGTGATATGCAAGTGTTGTTTTTATGAACATATCTCTGCTTGCAGGGCCATTCAAGGCTTCTGTTCTTGTGGGTACAACTTGGCATTCACAGGCCTGTTTGCAGACGCTTTTGTGGGTACCTCACATGCTCCCATTCCCATCCTGCCAATTACTCATGTCAGTTGAATTTCTTCAAGAGTAATTTTCTCCTTTTTTGTGCAACTCGTGTCAACTAAGTCATTTTTTATTCCTGTGAGCCCATGTGTTACAGATTGGAACTGCTGCATGGAGATTTCCTCTTGATTACACTCTTATAATGAAAGGGCATCATCTTTTTCTGGGGTGGAGATTTTCTTTTAGATATTGATATTCTTTATACCTAATTTTCAAATATATTGCAACATATGCTTCAAAACAAAAGGTGGTTGGACTTAAACATTTCTATACTGATCAAATTGAAAAATAGAAATTAAAACTGTACAAAGGTCTGTTGATATTTTTTTTTCTTTCTGATAACACTGTGGGTGGGCTTCAGTAGGCTACAATGTTTTGCATCTCTAAATGTGTATTTAGGTTCAGAAATACTGGGGGAAAACACCATTTCAGGAGACAGAATCATAAAATACTGTTATGGTGATTTTGATAAATATAATTTTTAATATTATAAACATTTCTTAAATTTTAAAAGTTTTGGAAATTCAGGAAAAGGGTAAACAAAAATCATTGCCAAATCTATATACTACAAAAATATTTTTAACATTTTGATGCATATGGTCTTATAGCTATAAATTCACAGTTACACATGCGCATATCTTTTTGTTGTGGTTGTTGTGTACCGTCAAATCAGATCCAACTGACACAGAAGGAGATTGTCTCTCCTTCTCCAGCGGATCATCTAGTGGATTCAAACTGTGAGCTTTCTGGATTGCAGTGCAGTTTCCCACCAGAGATCCCTTTTGTGTATCTTTTTGTTAGGTGCTTCACCTTTGCTTCATAATGGCCCTATGCACAACAGAAGATTCTGTTTGATCCTGTGCCATCTTCACAATTGTTGTGCTGGAGCCTTAGGGTTGACGTCACTGTGTCAGGGTGAGTCATAGCAGCAATCTTTCGGCTGAGTCCAAGCTACCAACTCTTCAGTTAGCAGCTATATTCATCCAGTCAATTATGCTGACATTTTTTTTTTAATTTCTCTCTCTTTTTTTTTAATTGGGTGTTTATTGGCCCCCATTTTCTGCACTCTAAAAATCCTATTGTGCTGGAAAAGTCCTTGCCAAATAAACTTGGTTTACCTCAAAACTTCAAAGGTAATTTCCTATTATTTTTTTTAAATTTTGTATCAGTTTGCTTAGAAATGCATAATTGCATACAATGTGTTTTACACTTCCTTTCGTTCACATTGTTTCAGTCATTCCCATACGTTGTGTCTTATACGATTAATTACCATTGAAATATGCACACCATTACCCCATTTTTGTTGGGTCCCAACTGGACCTTTCTCATTTCCTTCACCTTCTTCCCCGGCCCACCATATTGCTCTACCCCTTGATTTCTTGCCTTCCTACCCTCACCCATTGACTTCCTCCTTTTCCTCTCTTGGACCATCAAACACATTTTACCACTTATTCTTAAACTATTACAATAATGGTCTCATATATTATTTATCCTTATAAGACTAAGTTCACTCAGCATAATGCTTTCCAGTCTCTTCCTTGTTATGTGTGGTTTTGGGGTTGTTTTTGTTTTTGTTTGTTTTTAACTGTTGCTCTGAGTACAGCATAGTATTCCATCATGTGAATGTGCTACAATTTTACAATCCATTAATTTGTTATTGGACATTTGAGATATTTACATATTCTTGCAATTGTGAATAACACTGCTATGAACATTGGTGTACAATCTCCATTTGTGTCACAGTTCTAATTTCTTTGGGGCATATTTCTAGCAGTGGAATAACTGGTTCACATAGACTATCTATGTTCAACTTTTTGAGGAAATGCCAAAATACCTTCTAAAGTAGTCTTGAATAAGCATTTCTGAAAAACAAAAATTAAGTGGGAGGCATAGCACTTCTTGATCTCTAAAACTACTACACAGCTGTAACATCCAAAACAGTATGATCCTATTGGAACGACAGACATATAGACCAATAGAAGAGAAAAGATAACTCAAAAATTAACACATCTATCTATGGTCAAATATTAATTTATCAAAGGAACAAAACTTATCAAATGGGTAAGAGACAATCACTTCAACAAATGGTTTTAGCAAAACTGGACTTTTATCTGCAGAAAGCTGAAGCAGAATCCACGTCACAAACCATACACAAAAAACAATTCAAGGTGGAACAGAGACCTAGGGGTAAGGCTTCAAACCATAATGCTCATAAAACACAAAATGAGACAAAACGTAGGTCTGTGGTATAAATAAGCTTGCAAATACAACCAGGAGAAGATAAAATTGATGAATGGGACTTTCTTTTTTAATTTTATTATTTTTTGTGTGTACCGTCAAATCATATCTGACTGGTACAGGAGGAGATTGCCCCTCCTTCTCCAGCAGAGCATCTGGTGGAGTCGAATAGCATACCTCTGGAATTGCAGTGCAGCTTATTGCCACTAGGCCACCAGAGCTCCTTCAGGACCTTCTTAATGATTAAATCCCTGTGAACATGAAAAGTTTTCACCAATAGGGTGAAAAGAAAACTAACTGACTGGGAACAAACATATGGCAGTGTCATCTCAGATAAAGGTATCATAACAAAAGTTTACAGAATGTTACAGGATCTCCACAAGAAAAAGACTAATAACGCAATTACAAAATAGACAAAAGACAAGGAAAGATTTTTCACAAAGGAAGATATTCAAATGGCCTACAGACACATGAAGAAATACTCAAAATCATTGGCTATCAGATAGATGCAAATCAAAACCACAGTGAGATACCATCTCACTCCAGTAGCAGTGGCAAAGTTTAACAGGACAGCAAGTGATAAATGTTGGAGAGGATATGGCAAGATAGGCACTCTCATACACTGTTGGTGGGGTTATAATAATATCTTTTACTCATGTTCCATATCTTTGCCTACCTCTAATGGACCCAAATAAAAATTCTTTGAAAATCATCTCATCCAGCTTAATCTCATTATTTGTAGTTATAAATACGTTATGTGGAATTGTATGTTAATCCTAGGACATGTTTAGCATATTAACGTACTGTTAAATATATTAGCAATTTTTTCAAATCATGTAATGAATTAAATATTGACAATCACATGGACAATATCATTTTACTGCTCACAAAATGCCTCTGGCAAGGATTTAATTTTGATTTAGTAAAAGAGTTATTGTATTATTTATTTTATTATAAATATGCTAATGGAAACAATATGATATAAATAATCCTGCTAATTAAATGGTAGATGACTTACAGAAGTTTTGCTTAGGTACAACTACTAGTTTATTAAGATGTATGAGTTGAAATTCAATAACCATGTTCTCAATAATCCATTGATATCTAATAGGTTAATAATTCCATTATACTTAAGCTAGTACATGTAAATGTATTCTTTCTACTGAATGTTAGTTTAAAACTAATTATTGGTAGTGTATTTACTAAGTTTCTACTTTTAAGAGATATTCATCTTAATAAAAATGTTGTTATGCTTCAACAGATATTCATAATAATCAACTTATATTTAATTAACACATAATAACCCTCTCATTATGCCTAAACTAAACCCTTATGTGAGATATTAAATTTGAAGTACAATTGAAAATACTGCCACAGAGAATCACATAATTTATCTTGCATTGCGCAGCTCTGGTGGCCTTGTGGATAAGGAGTTGTGCTGGCAACTCAAAGGCAGGAGGTTCAATCGACCAGCTGCTTTGACAAAGACAGATGGGAAGTCTCCTGTGTGACTTACAGGCTCTGAAAACCCACTGCAAGGTCAGCTCTGAGTTGGTTCCAACTCTGTGGAAACACATTTTGAGTGCCTTGTATTAACTTCCACTAGCAAAATGACTGTTGTTAGTGGGGTAGAATTCCATGATGTGAAAGAACTTGTCCCTACCTAGACCCAGGAGGGTGATACCTACGGACTCCCTCACTACTGTCCCTTGACTTCCGGATTCTAGTTGTGTATGTCACCATAGACGTCACTGAGAAGTTGGAGTGAAAGTACAGAGAATAGTCGGGATTTCTATTTCTCGCATATGCTTTCTTGTTGAGTGGTAGTTTGTGGGTGACAATATTTCTATACATATAATACAGATTTCAGTTAGCAACCTTTCCTATAGTTCTAGCTCCCTTTATGTTCTGACAACTATCTTCTTTTCCCGCTTAAACATAGGCAACAGCTTCCCATAATTAACAATCCCAGGTATTTATCCAATCAGATTTGATTTCCTTACCTCATATCCATTATAATACATGCAGTCCTATGTTACAAAGAGTTCTGAGTCTATACCATTTAAAAGTAGATTTGTACATATGTCAGAACAGTGATGTATGATATGTATCTATTGAAATTACTCAAGCATATGTCTTAGGGTTATAATATGTAGTGTATCTCCTATATTAAAAAATATTTAAAAAATACTTCCAGATACACTAAAACAACCTCTACATAATTATACTGTAATGATACTAATAATCTTTTGATGAGCATCATAAAGTAGCACCTGTTTGTTCTGAAATATGAACCCAAGTATGTAAGTTGAATTTTTAATATAGACACTTTATGGAAGTTGCTATATAACTAGAAGCCAGACATTTGTCATCTAGGGACTGCTTAAATTCTATTGGTGGCCTAGTAGTAAGAAGCAGCAATGTAATCCCAAAGGCATTTGGTTTGAATCCACCAGCTGTCCCATGGAAGAAAGATGGACAATCACTTCATGCATAATTACTTGCCTCTGAAAACCTGCTGGAGGGTCAGTTATGGGTCAATTCCGACTCAAAGGGACACAAGAACAGCATCTTCAATTATCATTTTGAGAGTGCTTTATTTCCATCAAAATCTTAATGATATAAAGATTGAATGTTGTGGTGATGGTTCTTAGGTGCCATCAAGTCAAGTATGACTTATAGTGACTCTATGAACAGTGATCTGAACCCTATTCTATCCTGTACCATCGTCACACTTCCTGGCATACAAGAGTCCATTGCAGCAGTCACCATGTCAATTCACATGGTTGAGGGTCATTCTCTCCTTCACTGACACTCCATCCTTCCTAGTATCATGTCCCTCTCCAAGGAATGCAACATGCCCAAAGTATGTGAGGCAAAGCCTCATATTCTTGCCTCCAAAGAGCACTCTGGCTGCACCTTCTTCAAGACATATCTGTTTGTTCTTTTGGTCATCCTTTGGATGTTCAGTGCTCTTCTTCCTCACTACAGCTCAAAGACGTCAATTCTTCTCTTATCCTAATTCATTGTCTGTCTCTCAGATTCATAGCAAGTGATTTTCCTTAGTCCTCAAACTGACACAATTACTCCTCAAATATTTGCAGATGTCCCTAACTGCAGATTTTCCAGCATAACACATCTCCTTATTTTCTGACTGCTGGTACCAAGGGTGGATCCAAGCAAAATAAAGCTGTTGACAGTTTCAACCTCCTCTCCATCCAGTTAGATTTTGGAGAATAAGTTGCTTTAATTTTCTTGAAAATTGGGTGTAAATATTAAATAGTTAATGGAAATAACAAATAAAACACCAATAACAAACATTTGAAAAACACTCATATATTATTTCGCTGGGTTCTAATAGAACTTAATTGTAGGTCATTCAACATGTGAAAAAACTGAGGCCCACATTCTCCACACAAAGGCACATAGTAGTTATTGTTACGTACAGTTTAGTTGTGATCAACTCATAGGTGACCCTCCAGAAGGTTTTCAGAGGCCATAAATTCATGGAAAGAGATTGCCCACCTTTTTCAGAACTTAACTCCAGGTCTTTAAACCAATACATAAAATGACTTCGACAATATAAATTATTTAGAAAGATTAAGAACTTTGAACTACTGTATTAAAGATTGATAGTTCTGATCTTATCAGTAATAGTTGCAGAAGACATATCTAAAGTTCTGATTGCATAAATGCTTCCACCAAGAAAACCCTGTGGAGTTCAGTCCCACTTTCTGTTGTATGCATTCATCTCATCATGAGTCACAATCAACTATTGGTCCAGGGGTAAGAAACTGTTTTCTTGATATTGAGACGCAATCCATACTGAAGGTTGCATTCTTTGATCTTCTGCAACAAGTGCATCAAATCCTCCTTACTTTCAGCAAGCAAGGTTGTGTCATCTACATAACACAGGTTATTGATAAGTCTCCCTCCAATTCTGATGCCACACTCCTCTTTATAGAGTCCACCTTCTCAGATCACTTGCTCAGCGTATCGTTTGAACAGGTGTGGAAATAAAATAGATCCCTGACACATTCCCTTTGCAATTCCAAACCATGCAGTGTTCCCCTGCTCCATTTGAACAGCCCCTTGGTCCAGGTATAGGTTCCCAATAAGCACAATCAATTGCTCTGGGATTCCCATTCTTCTCAATGTCAGCCACAACGTGTCATGATTCAAACAGTCAAATGCCTTTGCATGTCAATAAAGCACAAATGGACATTCTTCTTGTATTCCTTATTTTCAGCCAGGATTCATCTGACATCAGCAATTATATTCCTGGTGCAATAGCCTCTTCTAAATCCTGCTTGAACTTCTGGCAATTCCATATTTATATACTGTCCCAGCCATTTTTTAATTATCTTCAGAAGTATTTTGTTAACATGTGATAACAATGATATTGTTCTATAATTTCCACATTCAGTTCGATCACCCTTCTTGGAAATAGAACCAAATATGGACCTCTTCCAAACCTTTGGCCAGACAGCTGTCCTTCAAATTTTCTGGCATAGACTAGTGAGTGCACCCAAAGCTGCATTTCTTAATTGAAGCAAGTCAATTGGTATCCTATTGATTCCTGGGACTTATTTTTTTGCCAATGCCTTCAATACAACTTCCACTTCTTTTTTCATTACCATTGGCTCCTGTTCATATGATACTTTCTGAAATTTTTCTGTGTCAATAAATCTTTCTGGTATAGTGACTCAGTGTATTCCTTCCGCCTTCTTTTGATGTTTTCTGGGTTATTCAATACATTGTCCATAGCATCTTTTTAAAAAAAATTTTATTTTAATGAAAGGTTACAGATACTTTGGATTTCCATTCATTCATTGTTGAACACTTTGCACCCTGCCTACCCCTCCCCCTCAGCTCACTTTCATCTTTGAAAAGAAAATAGAATAAATGAAATTTTTAAAAAACTCTTTCAATATTATACAATCTCTTCCATACCCTGTCAACTCTACTATGCAGCATTCATTTTGGACTCTTGTCATGACAATAATACCTAATCATATATTCCTCCTAAAGAGTTCTCTCCCTCATCTATTCCAATGTAGTATACATTATTTATCACCTCTTAGCTTCCCTCCAACCCCAATGTCAGTCCTGATTTACAACAGTGGCACTATGAAGTATTTGTCCTTTTGTGACTGAGATATTTCACTCAGTTTAATGTCCTCCAGGGTCCCAACATTTTGTATAATATTTCATTAGTTCCTTGCTTTTCAATGCAGCATAGTATTCCATTATGTAAATATGCCAAAGCTTCTCTAACCATTCGCTTGTTTATGGACACTTGGGTTGTTTCCAACTCTTTGCTATTGTGAACAAAGCCACAATGAACATGGGTGTGCATATATATGCTCGGGTGGCAATTCTAGCTTCTTTAGGGTAAATTCCAAATAGTGAAATTGCTTGGTCAAATGGTTTCTATTTCCAACTTTTTGAGAAAGCACCATACTGCCTTCCATAATGGTTACACCATTTTACATTCCCACCAACCCAATAAGGGTTCCCATTTCTCCACAACCTAGCCAGAATTTGATGTTTGCTGTTCTGTTCAATTTTGCTATTATTACTGTGGTGAGATGCTGTCTCATAGTTGTTTTGATTTGCATCTCTCTTAGAGCTAGGTATTTTGAACACTTCTTCATGTTTATTGACCACGTGATTGTCTTCTTTGATGAAGTTTCTATTCATATCTTGTGCCCATTTTTCACCTGGGTCATTTACCTTTATCTTGTTGTGTTACTCAAGTATTTTATAAATTCTAAATATAAGTCCCTTATCGGACATGACGTTGTTGTTGTTATATGCCGTCGAGTCGTTTGCGACTCATAGCGACCCTATGTAAAACACCCCTAAACTGTGCTCTATCCTGTGCCAATATCATTGCCTCTGACACACCCATCCCAATTACCCCAGTCACTGAATCAGTCCACCTTATAGAGGGTCTTCCCCTCCTGCGCTGTCCCTCCACTCTACCCAGCATGATGTCCCTCTCCAAAGACC
>NW_006400236.1:260401-261109 GCF_000299155.1 Elephantulus edwardii | reverse complement strand
GTGTATAATCTATGTTTATGTCTCTTAAGAAACCAAAACCAGTTGGAAGGAGCAAGAGAGAGATGGAGGGACCCACTGCCGCCTGCAGAAGCGGGAGCCAGAAGCCGCAAGGACACAAGCCGAGACCCGGCAACACAGAGGACCCCCACAATAGCTTCTGACACGCCTCCAGGTAACAAGCCCCAAGGCGGAGACATGTCATTACCAAGTTTTTTCACGAGTCACCTATGACTCGACTACACTGAACAACACAGGGCCTAGGGGACCAAAAGAGATGTGACCAAGCCAAAGGTGGGTGACTCTCAATCTGTGGTGTGGCCCTCAGGCCTGTTTTTCATTGATTTTGCTCAGTCTTCTAGGTCATATAGCCGTGGTGTGTCCACTTGCCGTACAGGGGCAACTTGTAATAGCTGTGAAGCTGAACACTGTGATATTGATGTTTCAAATATGATAACTGTTACCCATGGTGGACAGTGTTTGGTGGAACTCCCTAGTTGAAATCATTTTGGAAGAAGGAGTGGCATCCACTTCCATAAACAGCTTGCCTCCAGAAAACCTATGAACCTGGAGAAAGAGAAAAAGTCGAGCACGCAAGTGTCAAGGACTTTCGTTCATAGGGTTGTTATGAGTCGCCTACAACTCAACGACATTTAACAACAACACAACAGATGTAAGTCTCTTATCAGAAATGTCATTACCAAATATTTT
>NW_006400236.1:247777-259116 GCF_000299155.1 Elephantulus edwardii | reverse complement strand
AAAAAAAAGTTGGTTGGGACTGAGGATCTAGTATCATTTTATTTTGGAGAAACATTCTTCTAAGTTGTATAACACTCCTCTATCAATTTGCTGCACTGAGATAATCTGGGTTTACTGTGATACTGAATCTTGAGCCACTGGGGGGATCAAATGTAATAATTGTTACCCATAGTGAACAGTGTTTGGTGGAGCTCCCAGTTTAAGACAGTATTGGAAGCAGGAGTGGCATCTACTTCTTAAACCACATGCTTCTTGAAACTCTGAACTTGGAGAAAAGTCAATAGTTATAGAAAGGCTTCAGGCCTTTTGTTCATAGGGTTGCTATGAGTTGTGCTCTACTTGACAGCAATCAACAACAACAACAACAACAACTAAAGCTCATCTATAATATTTTGAAGTGCTAGAATCCTTTTTAAAAAATAAAAAGTAGAATTTTAACATAAAATAAATAACATTGCAACATTTTTGGTTAAAGCAATCTTCAGTTATCTAATTGTGACTACATGATCTCAGAACACCCTGGTCCCAGGATCATGAGATGCTTTGATTTTGCCCAATTAGAGAACTCTATGTTCTGGTAGCAGTGATCCATTGAAAGCTGATTACATCGCTCAAGCTAGGATCTTCTTAATACTAAGAAGGCACTATTTTCTTCCCTGATGACAAACTGGAAAGATAATGAATGCCTTCAGTCTGTTTCTAGTTACCTTGACTGCTGTACAGAACATCTAACCAGACAATAAAAGTAAATCTTGGAAGCCTGCACTGAAGCAAGGAGATCAAGAGTTTTGATGGCTTTCTCTGACATCACAAACCAAGTAGCAAGGTTGAATTTTATCCTTTGGGATTCTCAGCCATGAGAGTCAATCAATTGCTTTCTGCTTAAATGAGTTTCAACTGGGTTTCTGTCACTTGTAGCAAAATGGGACCTAGCAACAAGGTGGTGTTAACTCTAATGAGACTATGTACCACTTGCAGTGTGTTCTAAACCATGAAGTGTAACCTTGCTGTGTTTAGATAACTAGTTCTTGCTCTGGGTAGAATTTTACATGAGCACAAATAAGTGTTCCAGGATTCCCATTCTTCTCAATATTGCCCATATTTCTTCTGATACACACAGTCAAAGATGAAAGTAAACATCTTTCTGGTAGCTTTTGATTTTATTTTTTTATTAATTTATTTTTGCATCTTTTCCTCCTTCTGCCTCCTTTCTCCCTTGCCTAGACCACTTTGCAATGCAACCCTTGTTTCAGATCTTTGCTGTACAAATAATACCTAATTATATATTCCTTTAAGATAATTCTTCTCCTCTCTGTTTTAATGCAGAGTTCATTATCTATCTACTCTCTTTTTTAAATTTTATATTGGTTTGCTTACAAAGTTCATGTACCTGTGTTTCATATTATTTGTTTTTTGCATTGTGTTTCAAAAAATCATTCCCATTTGTTATGTTTTATAAAATTAATCACCATTGAACCTTGCCCATCATTACTCAGTCTTATCACTTGGATCCTTTCCATTTCCTTCCCTTCCTCCCTTCACCCACCAAACTGTGTAATCCTGTGATTTTGCCCCAACCTATTCTCACCCCTCAGCTCTCACTCCTTCCACTCTTGGATTCCCATGCATGTTTTACTAATTGTTCTTCTATTTTTACAATAATTATCTTAAGCAGTATTTGTCATTATGAGACAGAGTTAGTTCACTCAGCATAATGCCTCCAATCTCTCCCAAGTTATGCAGTATTTTTTAAAATTGTTTCTTTTGAGTGCTACACAGTATTCCATTGAGTGGATGTACCACAATTTCTCAGTCTATTCAGTTGTAGTTAAATATTTGGGCTATTTCCATGTTCTTGAGATGGTGAATGAGGCTGCCATAAAAACTGGTGTACAAATCTCCATTTTTGTCTCACTTATAATTTTCTTAGGGTATATTCCTAGTAGTGAAATAGGTTGGTCATATGGAGTTTCTATGTTCATATTTTTGAGAAAATGCTAAACTGTCTTCCAGAGTGATTGTACCTTTTTATTAACCCCACCAACAGTGTCTGTGAGTTCCCAATATCCTTTCCAACATTATTGTTTCCTGTCCTACTAAACTTTGCCCCAACCCTCCATATCAGTCCTTTTTTATAATAATGATATTATATAGTATTTGTCCTTCTGTGACTGAGGTATTTAATTTAGCATAATATCTCCCAGGCTTACTTGTGTTGTGTAATGTTCAATGAGTTCATTGTTTTTCAATATCCCTGATTTCTTGGCCTTTTCTGAATTCATCTTAAATTTCTGACAGTTCCCTATAGATATACTATTCCAGTAATTTTTTTAAAAAGTGTATATTCATCAAGATTTTACTTGCATGTGATATTAATGATATTGTTTGATAATAATCACATTCTGTTGGATCATCTTTCTCAGGAATAGGCACAAGCACACCATCTATTCCAGTAAGCTGGCCAGCTAGCTGCCTTCCACATTTAGTTGTGAAGATTGGTGAGCACATGCAGGGTCTCATCTGTTTCTGGAAACACCGCAAATGGTATTTCATCAACTCACAGGGTTTGTTGTTTGCCAGTGCTTTCAGAGTAACTTGAACATCTTCCTTCAGTACTGTTGGTTCTTGATCAGATGCTATTTCTTGAATTGGTTCAGTGCTGACCAATTCTTTTTGGTACAGTGAGTCTTCTAGAGATGATTTCTGCATCACTGAATATTTTCCCAATAGAATCCTTCAGTATTGCAACTTGGAGCTTGAATTTGCTCTTTAGTTCTTTCAGCTTAAAAAATGCCAAGTATGTTTTCTGGTTTAAGATCAGAAAAGATTCATGCCAGGATTGCATTCTTTCTCTATATCTATTCAATATGTATACTGAACAAATAATTTTAAAAGGTGGACTGTAAGAAGAAAAATGTGGCAATAAGATTTGAGGAAGACTTACCAACAATCTGCGTTACACAGATGTCACTATCTGGCTTGTAGAAAGTGACAATTTTAAGCACTTTCTGCAGAAAATCAAATATTACAGCCTTCAGTATGAGTTACACTTAAACATCAAAAACATGAAAATCATCACCATTTTAACAAAAGACAACATTATCATGACAGATGGAGGAAAGATTGAAATTGTCAACAATTCCACTTTACTTAGATCTGTGATCAACACATATGGTATCAGCAGCCAAGAAATCAGAAGAGGTGCTGCATTGGTGAAAATAACTGACAAATTCTCTCTACACTTCTGAATAGTAAGGATGTTAGTTTAAAGAGTAAAGTAAACCTGTTCAAAGCCTGGGTATTTTCATTTGTATCCTATGCAGCTGAAAGTTAGCCAATGAATAAAGATGACAGAGGAATAGATGCCTTTGAATTGTAATGTTCTTGGCTAAGGTTATTTAAAATAACAACAAATTACCAGAAAAACTAAGCAAATTGTCTTTCAGGAGGTACAATCAAGCAAGTATAGTGCAACTTCATCTCATTTACTTAGAGTATATCTTCATGAGGAGCTAATTGTTTTATAGTATCTTACAATATAGACGAATCATAATCCAGCATTCTTTTGTTATCTATAAGGTTTTCAACGGATCATTTTTAGAAGTGAATACTTAGTCTGTTTTAGTTTGGAAACTGCTAAAATCTATCCACCATGGGTGAACCTCTTGATGTTTTTAATATCTCTGGCATCATTTTTAGCATCATTGTGCCATGCAAGCTACCACAACATAACAAAGTGACAGGTATGGGAAAGTTATGGAAATCATTAATTTGGTATCATTTCAATTATGCATTCTCCAAATACCTGATTCTCCATGACATGGTGTATTAACTATAGATTATTCTTGATTCTGGTCAAATGGAAACTTGCAAGGACTTGTTACAATACAAAATTTTGAAAAATGGATGTAAGTTAAGTGATGCTTTGTGGTGGGATTGAATAACCACTTACTCTCCTAGATGTGTACCTACATTTTTCAGCGTGTCAACTGCATATCTTGAACTTCATCTCCTTTCTGTTCAGTTAATTAATATTACCAACTTTCCTTTTGCACAGGATTGCTGTGAGGATCATTTTTTTTTATAACGTATTAAAACTCTGTGTTATACACAATATGAGAAAAACCGGCCAATACTTTACCAGATATCTGTTTAATGTTTTCATTATTTTGCATTTGGAAGCATATCAAGTAATGTATTTGATGCAGAATATTCAAAACACAGATAATGCATTTAAAAATAGGTGTTACTATTTTTTTCTTTCCATTCAAACCCTGTAGTTAATGTTCTTAAGGCACTTTACGGGCATTGAATAATTAGATTTCTTGACAGCCTTCTGACACAGTGGTGTTATAAAAGGAACCCTTCATTGCTAAGATGCAGACCTGTATTTATTTTCTAGATTTAAAAAAAATCAGGGAGACTCTGGGCATTAAAAATCAATTTAAAATACAATTAAACTATTAGTGTATCCAAAAGAGACCAATAGCAACATTGGACTATGTCTATTCTTGGGCCAAATTAGTGGGGAGGACAGGCAAACATCCAGGCACTTAAGACATAATGGCCTGAAATAGCCACAACAGAATAGAGAAACGAAAGGAGGGCTGGAGTTATCCAAATTGACTCTTTTCAATAAAAACTCTATAATTATTATTTTATTACCTTTACAGAGGTAAATCTGGCTTTTAAAAAGGAAAGAAAAAAATGAATAAAATAAGAAAAAAAGAAAAGCTTTTCAGCTCAGCATAAAAATATGTATTCATATTATATTCCAGATACTGTGTTTAGATGATTTCTTTTAAAAAAATTATCGGTAACTTCAATTTTGTACAAGAAATTGAAATTCCATCTTACTTCTCCATTCCCTGGTGTGGTGGACATAAAATCTCTCTCAATTTGGTGTACCTCTCCACTTCCCTAAGGATTGTGTATTGAGTTTGAAACTATAGCATCCCATCCTAACATCAAATTCCCAAATAAAGTTAAACAAACAAACAGACCCCTAAAAAACAACATCCAAACACACAATATAAGTATTAGTAGTTTCTAGCTTTTTTATGACATAAAGTATTTTCAAGGTGACAAAAATATTCATGGCATGATGCATTTGAGTGTTGTTATTGTTGTTATGTTCCTTTGAGTTGGAACCGGCCCAAAGCTAACTTCATTTGGTTTTCTGAGGCAATTTAATCACACAGGAGATTGTTCATTTTTCTTCTGCTGAGCAGCTTATAGATTAAAATCACTTGGAGTGTCTTTGAGATTGCGATGCAGTATACAGAAACATAACTGAAGTTTATCATTCTCCTTAACAATTATCAAGAAAAGGTCGAACAAGCAAGGTCTAATATATGTGGGGGTTACATTGTGGCATCCGTGTTTGGATGTTCTGTAATAAAATATACCTTACCTCCTTCACCAGCTCCACAATTTCATCTCTCTATATACACTAAAGCCTACACAGACTGACTTTGATTTTGTGCATAGATAACATCTATGTTTGCTGTTGAGGTGAGCATGACTCATGTGACCCTATGAACAAAAGGCCTGAAGCCTTTCTTTAACAATTGTCATTCATCAAAGTTCATAGAATTTCCAGAGGCATGTTGTTTAGTAAATGGGTATCACTCCTGCTTCCAAAGAAAGCATAGCAAGTATCACAATTTTTTTGTAATTGAGTCGAGATCTAACACTTATAGTCAGAAAAATTGCTAAGTAACTTGAACAAATTAACAAATTGAGCTATTGTTTTCTTTACTCATCTTTTTTTAAAAAAATATTAATTTAAATGAAAATTTACAGACTTTGGATTTTCATTCATTCATTGTTGCACTTTTCTCCCTGCCCACCCCTACCCCCCCCAGTTCACCCTTCTTTTTGAAAAGTAAGAGAAAAATTATTTCATTGTTTTAAAATCTCTCCCCCCAGGTCCACTACACTATGCAACTGTTCTGGACTCCTCTCATGATGATAATACCTAGTCACATATCCCTTTTAAACAGTTTTCTCCCTCATCTGTTTCAATGCAGTATACATTATTTATCCCATCTTTCTCAGTCTCCCCCCAACCCCAATGTTAGTCCTGTTTTACAAGTGGCACTATGCAGTATTTGTCCTTTTATGACTGAGATACTTCACTCAGTATAATGTTCTCCAGAGTCACCCATTTTGAATAAATATTTCGTGAGTTCCTTGTTTTTCAATTCAGCATAGTATTCCATTGTTTGAATATACCACAGCTTCTCTATCCATTTTTTTTTTTGTTGTTGTTGTTGGGCCCTTAGGTTGTTTCCAACTCTTTGCTAGTGTGAATAAAGCTGAGATAAACATAGGTGTGGACATATCTGTTTGGGTGGCAGTTATGGTCTCTTTGGGGTATATCCCCAGTAGTGGAATTGCTGGATCAAATGGTATCTCTACTGGCAACTTTTTGTGAAAGCACCACACCGCCTTCCATAGTGGTTGCACCATTTTACACTTCCACCGACAGTGAATAAGGGTTCCAGTTTCTCCATAATCTCGCCAGCATTTGTTGCTTGCTGCTCTGTTAAATTTTGCTATTTTTACTGGGGTGAAATGATATCTCATAGTTGTTTTGATTTGCATTTCTTATAGAGCTAGGGATTTTGAACATTTATTTATTACTTTGTTGGCCATCTGAATGTCTTTGGTGAAGTGTCTGTTCCTATCCTGTGCCCATTTTTCAATTGGATTGTTTAACTTTATTTTGTTGTGGTGCTCAAGTATTTTATAAATTCTAGATATAAGCCCCTTATCTAACATGTCATTACCAAATACTTTTTCCAGTCTGTGGTTTCCCTTTTTACTCTGTTGGAGAAGTTTTTGGATGTACATAGGGATTTGATTCTTAGAAGGTCCCATTCATCATTTTATACTCTCCTGGTTGTAGATTTTTCAGGATGCTTGGAAGACTGTTTGTGTTGTGGATTAGGACTTCTATCTAGAGTTCTTCCAAGCTTTTCTTTAATGAAATTTATAGTCCTCAATTTTAGTCCTATGTCCATGATGCACCTAGAGTTGTTTTGTGTGTATGGAGTGAGGTGTGGATCTTGCTTGAGTCTTCTGTAGATAGTTTTCCAATTTTCCCAACACCATTTGTTAAAAAGGCTGTCGTTTCCCCACTTATCTGAGTTCCTATCAGTTGATGCAGAAAAGGCCTTTTACAAAATCCAATACCCTTTTCCTGATTAAAACACTCAATAAAATAGGATTAGAGGGGAATTTCTTCAGCACAGTAAAAGGTATTTACGCAAACCTGAGAATCAGTATTGCTTTCAATGGAGAGAGGTTAAAGGCATTCCCTTTTAGAATAGGAACTAGGCAAGAATCTTAGCGATAGCAATAAGATAAGAGAATGTTATAAGAGGTATCATATTGGCAAAAAGGAGGTAAAATTATCTCTCTATGCAGATGATATGATAGTATACTTAGAAAACCCTGAAGACTCAGCAAGAAAACTATTGGACATAGTTGACAAATACAAAGCAGCAGGATACATGATCAATGTACAAACATCAGTTGGATTTCTCTACAGTGACAAAGAGAATCCAAAGCTAAATTAAATACTTGGGAGTAAATCTAACCAGAAGCACAAAGGATCTGTTCAAAGAAAATTACAAAATATTACTACAAGAAACAAAAAGTGACCTGGAGAAGTGGAAGAATACTCTTGCTCATGGATAGGAAGACTAAATATTATAAAAATGGCAATACTACCAAAGGCAATTCACACATTCAATGCAATCACAATACAAATACCACTCCCATTCTTCAACGAGATGGAAAAGGCAATCTCCAGTTTCATTCGGAATGGAAACAAGCCCTGAATAAGCAAAGCGTTCCTTAAAAATAGAAAAAAGGTAGGAGGCATCTCACTCCCTGATTTCAAATCCTACTACACTGCCATGGTGATCAAGACAGCATGGTACATACTGGTACAATGATAGATACATAGATCAATGGAATAGAATTGAGACCCCAGAAATCAGCCCATCTACCTATAGTCAACTGATTTTTGACAAGGAGATGAAATCAGTTAAGTGGGGAAATGACAGCCTCTTTATGCATCTTTTAAGAGATTATGTAGTAATGACAAGATCTGTACATTCTGTTTCCCGATAGACTGGGTTAAAATCCTCTCTGACTTTCTAGTATTTAAATCTCAACATACCATTTCTTCATATATGGAAATAGTAATAGAACTTATTTTTATTTTTTGCTTATTTTAAAAACTTTATTTTATTCATTTTACTGAACACTTGCAGAGATTTTGGATTTCCATCCATTGATTGTTGCACTTTTTTTCTCTACCCCCTGTCCCCAGTTCATTACTCTCTTTGAAAAGCAAAAGATAAACTTCTTCATTGGTATACCACCCCCCTGCCCAACGCCCCCCTCCATGTACTTTACTATCTTAATCCTGGATTGCTGCGACAATCATAATACCCTATCATATATCACTTTTAAACTGTTCTCTCCCTCATCTGTTTCAATTCAGTATACATATTCTTATACACTGCATGGCTTATTGTAAGGACTTGCCATACCAACCCAAAGGCATGCTATCCATGACCACCAGCTGATCTGAGGGAGAAAGATAGGCAATTTCATCTCTTGTGATTTACTGCTTCTGAAAATTTATTGAAGTGTCAGCTATGAGTGTTTGGAAAGTTTTTTCACTTGTTTGCTTATTTTTTTTCTGATTAGATAATACATAACAGCAGCCTGGAATGGTAATTCCACTGTGCAGTCAATTGTTATTAAAACTTTTCATTTACTGTCAATTGTCCCACCTAAACTGCTAAATTATTGTTAAAGATGGGGTAAGCAAGATGATCTTTAAAATTAACATTTTGCAAGATTTAAAATATAACTATTAGAATGTAATGTATGAAGTTGCTAATAGTGTTCTCAAATAAATTTTAACTTAGTCTCTTTTTTCCCCTTTCTGTAACAATAAAATGATTTGCCACAAAATCAATCAATAAGTATTTGTTGCATACCCACTGTGACTTAAGTGTCACAGCAAGGGATCCTGTTTACAACAGAATGGTTCCTGCTTTAACTCTCTGTGTAGTACACAGCCATATAAAGCTCAACAATAAGTAACTACGTCTTGATGTCAATTAAATGTATTAGTGGCTACAAATTAGGTCTAATTAATGAGTTCTGCAGTCAGAGTGAATTCCAAAGTCAGAAGGTTATAGGAAAATAGAAACAACACTACATAGGAGGTCTCCATGGAATGTGTCACCATTATTTTCATGGAAACAATCTCCCATCCTCTTCTGGATGGCAAGAGGGTGGGCAGCAAACAGTTGCTCAGCAGAATAGAACCAGGAGAAATAATATAAATCTATTTGGAAGGAGAAAATTCAAGATTCATTTAAAGTTCTGAATAGGGTAGAATCAGGGGTGAAAAAAATGAAATTAAGTTAACAATGATTTAGCAGTTAAGGTAATATGAGAGTCTCATGCTTTATGATAAGAGCTTGGGAAGAAAGGAACACAAGATGCTCAAGAATTTACCCCAATCGTACTATCTAGCCTCTGAGTTTGGAATGTGACATTGCAAGGATAAAAACTGCTTTAGGGAAAGAATGACTGGGTGAATACCGGTTGGAGTTAGTTTTAAAGAAGTCCAAACAATGCAAGATAGAAGCAAATTTTTAAGGGAAAGAGAAAGGGGAAAAAACATGTATTATATACAGAGTACTGTTTAAGACTGTACAAAAATTACAGGAATATCATATCAACAGAGAACAGCTTGAAGTGCAGGCTGGGTTTAGAAGAGGCTGTAATACTAGAAGTATTGAAGTTAATGTTCTATGGATCTTGGCTGAAAGCAAGGAGTTCCAGAGGAATGTCAATCTGTATTACGAAGATGATACAACCTTGCTTGGCTGAAACTGAGGAGAATCTGAAACACTTGCTGCAGAACGTGAAGGACTACATCCTTCACTATGGATTGAAGTTCAATATCAAGAAAACAAAGATTTTCACCACTGGGTTGATTGGTGACATCATGATAGATGGTGAGGAGATTGAGATTGTTAACAGCTTTAGTTTGCTTGGCTCCACAATCGACACTCTTGGCACCAGTAGCCAGGAAATTAAGAGATGTATTTCCATTGGGAAAGTCAGCTGTCAGAGACCTCTCCAAAGTACTGAAGAGCAATGATGTTAGTTTGAAGACTAAAGTGCACCTGGCCATGGTCTTTGTAATTATTTGCTATGCATCAGAGAGTTGGACAATGAGGAAAATTGATGCCTTTGTGTTTGGTGCTAGAGAAGAGTCTTAAACATACCATGGACTGCTAGGAGAACAAATAGGTTCATCCTAGAGAGGTTGAAGCCAGACTGCTTGTTGGAGGCAAGGATTCTGAAGCTCTGTCTGATATATATTGGACATGTTACAAGGCGAAATCCATTCTTGGACAGGGATGCCATGCTTGGGAGGGTGCAGAGACAGTGCAGAAGAGGAAGACCCTTGATGAGATGGATTGATTCAGTCATTGGAGTAATGGGGATAGGTGTGTCAGAGACAATCTGATTGGCAAGGGATAGAGCAGGATTTAGAGCTGTTGTACATAGGATAGCTATGAGTCACAGGTGAATCAACGGCACATAACAACAACAAACATCCTACTAAACTGTATTACAGCTAGTGGGGTTAGATGGTATCTCACTGTGATTTTGATTTGCATCTCTCTCTATTGCCAGTGATTTGAGCATTTCTTCATGTGTCTCTTAGCCACCTGAATATCTTCCCAGGAGAAAAGTCTTTTCCTGTTATTTGCCCATTTTGTAATTGGGTTATCAGTCTTTTGCCTCTGGATACCCAGGAGTATTCTATAAACTTTTCTTATTAGTTTCTTGTCTGAGATGCTATTGCCAAATATTTGTCCGTAGGGATTAGGCTTTCTTTTCATACTGTTGAACCAAGACTTTATGAACACAGATATTTAATCTTTAGAAAGTCCCATTCATTAATTCTATCCTGCCAGATTGCACTTTTGTATTTGGCAGTCTCTTTGTACCATAGACTAGGCCTTCTCAGCTTGATCCCAGTTTGTCTCACATGAACGTAATGGTTTGGTTCTTGTTATTTGCTTTGTTAATGTGGTGATTTATGTTGAATGTTTTTCTTATGTTGAACCGTCCTTATATACCTCTTATGAATCCCTTTTGGTCAGGATGAGCTATTTGTTTTACATGTTTTTGGATTCTGTTAGCTAGAATTTTGTTAAGGATTTTTGTGTCTATGTTCATGAGAAATATTGGTTTGTCGTTTTCTCTATTTTAAAAAAATATTA